>NC_134488.1:14698951-14916451 GCF_040206685.1 Ascaphus truei
TGACTTGCCCAAGGTCACAAGGAGCCGACACCGGGAATTGAACCAGACTCCCCTGCTTCAAAATCTCAGTGCCAGTGTGTGTCTTTACTCACTGAGCCACTCCTTCTCCCAATGTAAAGGACACTTACAACCAACTAGCCATTTCTTGTTAAAAATCTCTTGTTACATGGGTATGTTGATAAAATGGTTTGGGACTGTAGCAAATAATGTTATTGGCCAGATGTTGTGGTCCCCTACAATGCATGATGTTCTGATTATGACATCAACATCATGTAATGAAGTACGTTTCTGTGTATATTTCATTAACCTAACTAACTATAGTTTACTGTGTTTATTAAACGTTCTAAAAATACATAGTATAGTCAATATGATGATATAAGCTACCATAATAAAGCTGGTGTTATCATTTGTCGGTGTTATACATGGATCCTACACAAATTGATACAGACACAAACAGTTGTCTTACAAAGTGTGTCTATGCTAATGTGCACGTGATTGACGTTACAATTGTGAGAATACTTGATAATTATCATCATGATAATGATGAAGTGACGTGATTTATATTGCGAAAATATTACCAACATTGTCATATTGGTAAATTAGAAATGCTAAATGACAGTAACATTTGCAACAAAATTGTGTTTTCTGTTAACAGTTTTACACTTGGTACATGTAGGACACATCCACACACGTGTGACTTATACATACACATGTCACAAATGTAAATTAATGTTGACTATTAATTCCTAGCATTAAAAAACAACTACATTGCTAAATCTAAGATGTAGTACGCATTGTTGTGATTACAGGCATTCATGCATGGAGTGTTATGATCAGTCAATTTCATCCGTGATGAATGATCTCCCGTAAGTAAACACATAAGTACAGTATCCCCTTTTCTCCAAACACCTCTATATTACATTAATGGAATTTATAAGGAAACATACATAAAATGTGATGAAATGTGAGTAATCATTTTCTAATACAATGCACATGAAAGCTCAAGAGTACTAAATGCACATACATGATACAGAAAGTACATGTATGTTACATTTGTGTTAAAACCAATATGTAGGGTTTTTACTTCAAATAATTATAGGAAGATTGAGGTAGGCACATCTTATGAGAGATGTCAGCAAATATACATACCATGATCAGTCATACTGGAGATATACCTATAATGCAAAGGAACAATATATAAATTGCAAACATTGACATGCCATCTTCAGTACCGTAAACAACACAGCAAAGTGTGTATTTGGTGTTGAATGTGCAACACCATGTATATTTAATGACATTCAAAATGTAAATCAGCCTGGTGTACACATCATATGGATGTACATGTTACACTGCACCAATAACATTGTATGTAAGCATACTAGAAGCATGAATGAGTATGGGCATAATATGTGTATTGTGTTAGCATAAGGAACAACACAATGCTAAAATATTAGTGATTTGTTACCCCAGTTGTATTCACATACACACAACTAAAGTACAATTGAAGAGGGATTATATAACCTGTGCAACAATAACATACCGGTGCCACATCCCTTTGTGCACACAGCAGAGAAAAGAAAGGTGTGCAACCCATATTCATCTGTGTCCTACCAGAAGGGTATATAAAAAAACATTATTGTTAAGATAACATAATGTAAGTATAAAAGTATAACTTGGAACATATATGTTTTTACTTACAAGAAAAAAATGAATTGATGAGATTCTGGCGTGTCTGGCCACCACTGGCTGTTTGTTCATTTTCAGCAGCTACATGGGTGGGATGCTCGTCTACCAAAGGCTCAGCTAGGTCTGATTGTACATTGTGCCTGAGTGCAACATTGTGCAAAATGCAACAGGCAAGGATAATATCAGACACTTTTTGAGGCTTGTATAGAAGAGCCCCACCAGTTCTGTCCAGACACCTAAATCTGGTCTTGAGTAGGCCAAATGTCCTCTCTATAACAGATCTTGTAGATATATGGGCTGCATTGTACCTGTCCTCTGCTTCAGTTTGAGGGTTTAGCACCGGAGTCAAGAGCCACGGCCTAATTCCGTATCCTGAGTCACCTATAATGAATGGAGCACACATAAGCTGACATTAGTGATAAAATTGTACAATGCCAACATTCCTAAATAAAAATGTGTTTTGTGTTATAACATGTAAATGTGTACTCACCCAGCAGCCAACCATGTTCAAAATGTCCCTCTTCGAACGCATGGAAGACTGAAGAGTTCCTCAGGATGGAGGAATCGTGACTGGAACCAGGGAATTTGGGTACCACATGCATTATCCTCATCGTCGCATCACATACCACCTGTACATTGAGTGAATGGTAGTGCTTACGATTGCGGTACACATGCTCACTCTGACTAGGTGCAATCAAAGCAACATGTGTGCAATCGATTGCACCCAGCACACATGGTATCCCTGCTATATTATAAAAGCCAGTCCTGACTTCCAGCCACTCTGTCGCCTCTGTAGGAAAATGAATATAATTCCTAGCGCGTCTATTGAGTGCATAGAGAAACTGGGTCAAGGCCCGCGAGAATGAGAATGTAGATTGCGAGACCCCGCCCACTATGCCCACAGTTGTCTGGTATGACGCGGAAGCAAGATAATGTAATGAGCACAGCATTTTAACAAGCCCAGGGACTGCACGACCTCTGGCTGTGAAAAAATCTAAATCTCCCCTTATCTCCTGATAAAGAGATAAGATTGTTGCTGAACTCAAACGATAGCGACTTACAATCTCCTCCTCACTCATCCCATCTAACAGGGTTCTCTCCCTGTACAGACGCGGACGAGGCACAACTTGTCTCCTCTGTCTTCTCCTCTGATCTCCTGTCCCTCTACCTGTCCCTCGGCCTGTCCCTCTCCCTGTCCCTGTCGTATCCGCGTGACTGTCCCTGTCACTGTCCCTCGGTGTGTCCCTCCCTTGCCCTATATGATTCTCTTGATCATCAAGCATGTCATAGAAAAGAATGTTCCTCCGTCTCCTAAACAATCTCAACATTTTGAAATGAGTAGCTGTGAATGAGCAGGTAATGGGCGTCCTTTAAATAGGTATGTGATGATGTCAGGTGACATAGTAAAATGCAAGGTGTTACATTAACATAATAAAGTACTTCTGTGGCAAGCTGTGTGCAGTTCTTGTTATAAGTATTTGTTGTGTGTATTCTGCAGGGAATGATGATATTTGGCAATGATGTGACGTGAACCTTTGTAGAAACATTGCTTGCAAATAAATAGTTGCATGTGCAATGCATGTAACACTTGTGAACGCAACAGTCAGTCATGTAATTAGGCAAAAAGGCTGAGATTGACGTGGGAAAAGTTTTGTGTAACATGTGTAATTAGGCATGTTATTGTGACATGTTGACAACAATGAATAGTCGTGTGCATATGCATGCATTTGTGTAATGAGGATAGTTGCTATAGAATGAGTTTACAAGGTGTCCCAATGCTGAATTACTGTACATGTGTGTATAAGTTAGGTTGAAGTGCTTGTAATGCTACGGTTACAATGTAAACATGCAATGTGATTGAGCGTCCAATAAGTGACGTCATGAAAATAGGGAGGACCCAAAACTAGATGTAAACATGAGAAGTCAGATGTACATGAACGTTTAAAGATGCGTGTCACATTACAAGCATTGTGTAATGTAAAGGAACATGAATATACGGTGTATGTGTGACATGTGTGTCATGTGTAACATCATGTAAATAATTGTTGCTCAGTTCAGTAAAATGTGTGATATGATGTGAGGTTCTCCTTTAAGAGTTGAGTATAGTATTTTCCCTTGGCACATCATCACATGATGAGTAATGTGACCCGCAAATGCTGCAAACATGTAAAAGTATAATGTTATGCAAATAATACACGTCAGCTGTGACACAATGCAGGGAATGCCCCCACACTGTAATGCAAATGACGTTTGTATTGTGAGCAATGAAACGTAAACAGTACTATACTGTTATACGTCCCCGCTCCATTGACTCCATTGATGTACAGAAGTTTTTTTTTTTCTAAGTGCCGTTCCGGCAGCCTTAGCGATCGTTCTCCCCTCCAAACTGCCAACTTTAGTTGGCGGGAGAAATTGGCCATAACATCTCAATTTCGTAGTGCCGATCAGCCCCGATAAGCTGTTTTTTTTTGTTGAATCCAGCCGATTTAAAAAAGTGGCGATCAGTGGCGAAAACAGGCTTATCGGCAGCCGACTGGCCATAACAAAATAATCGGCTCCGAAACCTGGCGAAATCAAGCACTTATCGGCGCTTACTGAATCTCAAACCCAATTTTGCCTATAAAATGGCGATAATTCCCTTATCAACGCTTACTGCATGAGGCCCTATGTCTCTGCCCAAGTCTAGACCCGTATTTTTAAATTACTATATATATGTAGCCCTTGTACCCCCGGGGTATGGAAACTATGCATGCTGCTATTACCTGTGTGGCTAACAGGAGGCCTCAACCTCCGCCACTTGGTGCCTGGGATACACTTATGTACGGTACAGCGCCTCCACCGATAAAAGATCCCATCGTGTGGGAGTATTCCCTCACCGGAACCAACATACAAAATAAATGCACACAGTTGTATATGAACTGTATTTATTAGGCATGTATGTTGCATATATCATAACACATTCCCCACATATGTCTCATTGCATCACCACACATGTAACTCACCTTTGTCCTTCCAGTATCAATGTGCCTGGGCACTTAACCCCTGAGTGTCCACAGGCAATAGTGTGAGTGTAAGCACTTCCCTGTGTTGGGGCCCGGTGGTGCACTTATAATACCTTCCTGGTCATATTCCAGACCAGGATAACCAATGGAGAATTCCTCAGATCTACCGCGTGCTCCGCGCTTCTATCTGCTGCGATCCTCCCTCTTGGATGCTTAGGCGGATGCCTCTGGAGGGGACTCCCGACTGGAGTGTACCCCTATAAATAAGTGAATGGTGTTTTGGTGCATCACCATAGATAGCTCATATAATGATAATTCCATATACCATAATGGATCCAAGTTCAAGGACATATAGTATAATCCATAACATCCATTACATCCCAGGGTGAAAAACCAGAGGCCTGGTGGTGCCCACGCAGGTACCCCAAAATAGGTCTCCTAGTAATGGTATATTACACCCTGGGGAAATAGTTCAAACAGTCCAGCACTGGAGGGTAATGGTATAATGGGCCTAGGCCCTTTACCTTCCTTGATGGTGTCCTTGATGAGTGGATCCGTTCCAGCGTGCAGTCCTCTCAGAGTGAACACAAGCAGCGAGGATGTAGAGGAGCACAGCAGCGTTTCTTGGCAGCATACCAGCTAGTGGATCGCCAAAATGAGGGTAACTCCAAACAGGGATATGTATTAAAAGGGTACTTTAATGGTCAGAGCAAAACAACAATGGTAGGGACGCACCTACGCGTTTCGTCCGTAAAGGTGCGTAGGTGCGTCCCTACCATTGTTGTTTTGCTCTGACCATTAAAGTACCTTTTAATACATATCCCTGTTTGGAGTTACCCTCATTTTGGCGATCCACTAGCTGGTATGCTGCCAAGAAACGCTGCTGTGCTCCTCTACATCCTCGCTGCTTGTACCCCTATAAATAGTCTCTGTCTCTTTATCTAAACAGCCTCCTCTGCACAGGCTGTACTTCCTTCAGGCAATGTCCTGCAGCATATCTCATGCTATTGCTATAGTGGAAAGGGTTCCTAACATAGGGCCTTTCCCTACAGAATACACATAAAGTACTTCTACTGTGACTCAAGGGACTAACTGGGCCCTTGGGGATAACCTCTGGCCTAGTCCATCGAGCACAGCTCTGTGGACACTACCTGCACCTTCATCTTGACTCACTGCTTCCTGTTCCAGCATGCAATACTCTTTCCGTGATCCTCCAGAGGAATCTTGCAGCCCTACTCGCTCCCTGGTGTCAGGTGGTGTATCTGCCCCTGAGCATCATGGGGCTTGTAGTCCTGTCTGCAGCCTCTATCATTAGCAGCCAAGTGCGCTCTCTCTAATGGCCGCAGCTATGCACCTTGCGCTTGCGCGACCCTAGTAATGGCCGCTGTCATCCGCACTGCACATGCGCAAGCCCTGCGAGTGCGCGCGCAACTCAACATGGCGGTGACCTGCAGAGGGAGCCGCCGGCGAGTCCGTCACCATGCCAGCAACACCCCCACTGTAACGAGGGTTAGGGGGGGAAACGGGAGAGAGGGGGGGGGCTTGACCGGAGGGGTCCTGGCTACATCTATCAAAATGATAATTAAATAATATTGTATCATTTTTCTCATGCTCTCTGTGGCTCTCTGCCTGTCTGTCCTTTTCTATGTCTCTCTGTGCCTCTCTCTGCCTGTCTGTGCCTAAAGTTTCTACAGTATGTCTCTCTATGGCTCTGTCTGTGAGCCTCGGCATTCTGCACGGTACAGACACTAGCACCCCATTCCCATGCAGATGCTGACACCAATTAGTCCACCAAGTTGAACCTGGAGTAAATCTTAAAAAGGCTGTTTATATTGTTAGCACAGTTTATTAAAGTTTGTACTACTTTTTAAAATTTCAATGTTGATGCACAAGACAAGATCAAATATGAGCTTAGTACGTAGGCCTCTATCAGTCAGGAAGAGTTTAACTTGGAATAAAAAGTACCATGTTTACTCACACATTGTACAGTAGATTGGATTGTTTCATTGCATGCTCACAAAGGCAGGAAAACCAAAGAGAATTGTAATACTAACCATACTGTACGATTTTCTCAACCTTCTTTTCTACCTACCACAAGGGCCCCTAGAAAATCTCAGCTAATATGTGTTCATTAAAAATATACATGTATATTATTCTGCTACGGTATCATTACATTTCTCACACATTTCTTCAACTGGAGAATGGAATTTGTTAAACCCCAAGACATATCTTAATTTACAATTTATTACCAGCTGAAACTATTTTAATCAGAAACAGCTTTAATGCCCTTTTTTAAAGTTGTTTTTTCTCCGCAAAACATAATCAGTAACAAAACATTTGGGAGTCGGTGACACAGACATTTAACAGGAACATTTATTATGGAAATAGCTAAAGCAAGTGCATACATTTGCATCTGATTAACCATTATGTTTAGAAGAAGTCGTGGCAGAAACAGCCTATCACTGCAATTTGCTATACTGTAATACTGCTTTTACAATATATGGTTTCTGTTACCTCTTTGAGATAATACTAGCATGTGAAGCTTTTATGTGCTGGAAGACTATATATAAGACTAGATACTTCCCTGTATCCCTCAGGAAGGGGGGGCTTGATGGGAGAGGGCAGGCAGGAGGGTGTGAGACCCCAAGTTTAGGGTATATGGGGTTAAGTTTTAAGTGGTGGTCAGAGCAGGTTGTTGGACTTAGGGAGGGGTATAAAAGTGAGGGGTGGAAATATTTACCCTCTTTTCCTGTTTGGGTCATGAGGACAGTCTCACATGTCACCAAAGAGATGTCCCAACTCTGCAGCTGTTGCAGATCATTCTTCTGGAGTGGCACAAGGGGAGTGAATCCCTACTCTGATTGAGCGGCAGCTCCTGCTGCAATCTGGGACCTATCAGCCCGGTATGTAGCAGAGTGGATGTGGGGGGCCTTTATGCGGCCCCCGCAGAAGAGCAGGTAACCACACCAGTGGTCGCTGATGGAAGCTCAGGAAGAGGTGAGATGCCAGCGGGGGCTTGTGGGGGGGGGGTTCCCCCAGGTGTTCGAGAGTCAGCAGGCCTGATGAAGGAAGGGCCTTCAGGCACCATGAGCAGATGAAGGAGGACCCAGTCTCCTGAAAGACTGTCCCCTGGGAGTTCCTGAAGGAGAGCAGAAAGGGGGAGGTCCCTGAATGCCCACCAGAAAAACCGAAGGCAGAAAAGTACGTACCTTCCAGGAGGTTTGAGGTTATGTTAGGGGGAGGAGTCATGGGAGAGATGATCATTTCTTAAGGAGACAGGTGGGTTTTGATCAGGCCCCGAGTTGATAATTAGGGCTTATATCAGCACCCCTGTGTTTGGCTCCAGATCTTCCCAGTTTGGGGGGTTGAGGCAGGAGTAGATGATCAGTTCTCGCGGTTAGCCCAAAAGCCCAGTGCACTAATTTCCCATAAGGATTAACACTCCGTCTGAATGGAACTCCCGCTGCATTAATCCTAACAGGCCGCACCAGTCTGGAAGAGCAGCGCAGAGAGAAACAGTCCCTCTCTCTGTGCATCCCTGCAAAGATCTTTAAAATGTTCAATTTAATTTTTATTTGTTGTACATACAGTAGAATTGAAGCAGGGGGTCTCCAAAGCTGAATTTAATTACTATCAGGTTCGGGGACACCCTGCTTCCTGAGGTACAGTCTTCCATATACGGTCCTGGTATCTCCTGCAAGTTTAAATCTTCCATGTCACATGACCGGAACATTTAAACTTGCAGGAGATATGAGCACTCAATACAGCGGTGTGTACCTCAGGAAGCAGGGGGTCCCCAGACCTCAAAGTAATGCGGTCCAGCTCCGGAGACCCCTTGCTTTAATCCTACTGTATGTACTACAAATACAAATAAAATCAGAGCTTCATTCATTTAGTGAAAAATCTCGTCCACTCTCGTCCACTCCCCCTGGAGATCTAACCACCAAACCTGGGGCAACTACCCCCTTCACCCACCTCCTGTACCCCCAACACAACACACAGGAATGGGCAAAAGCCCTATTAGCCAAATATGGCTAAAAGCACTTTTGCCCATTCAAATATACTGTACAATAAGATACAAATTACATTACTAAATGTTTTAATTACCCCTGTGAGAATGAAATTAATCCTACTTTTCCTTCATTCTCACAAGCACCAACATCCCAGAAATGGTCGGTTCCAAACCATTAAAACACCTGGAACACCTTAATTACCTTAGCAGTAGAAACCACTAAGGTAATTAAGGAGTTAAGCCCTCCCGCTATCAAACCTGTAGGCCTCACCACCCAACAGGGGGCAACTAAACCGTTCATCCATCTCCTCTATCACCAACAAGCCCCCCCACCACCACCACCACCACCACCACACACACAAATGAGCAATAGGCCTATTAGACAAATATCGCTAATAGTGCTTTTGCCCATTCAAATATACAGTACTGCACATTACAGTAAAATAAAATACAAATTACAATACAATCAAAACAAATACTAGCTATTTAATGCTTTGATTGCCACTGAGGTAATCTATGCCCCCTATGGGGCACAGATAGCCACATTTGCAATCAATGGGCACCCTACTACCCCCATCAAATACCCCCTCCCCCATCACACACACATAGTAATGAGCAATAGCCTTATTAGCCAGATCTGGCAAATAGCATTTTTGCCCATCAAAAAGCAATCAATAGTAAATAAAAGTAGTACTTACCCAAGCCAGGATGAAAGCTGTCCTTGTTGCTCATGTAAGAATGGTCATAGATCCAGTATAAATAAGATGCAGAAGGCCTTGCTGGGCAGTGCTAAGGTGGCTGGTCTGGTGATATCCTTCCGGTTTAGCTAGTGGCATTTACATATCCCCTACTCAGCTGGTATGGTAGACGGATTCTTGGGCATCACACAGATGTAGCCAGACTTACACATCCCATGACCGCGAGAAGCTAGGTCTTAATCCCTGGCAATAATTTACGTTTTGCAGGTCTGAAGCGATTACCGTGAGTGTGCCGTGACTTATTTTTAGTTTTAGTGTTGGTCATTGAACTCTGCAGTAAGGATTGGTGGTGCTAGTGTGTCTTTTGCATTTAAGTGCTATGTAAGCGATCCCTTATTCACACTAATTTCATGTATGTTATTCCATTTATTTCAATGTAACCCACCACCACTTATTCCCCATAAAACATCAGATGACTAAAATATTTTTAAATTATGACATTTTTTATTAGAGAACAGTAAATTACAGATTAGAAATAAATAAAAAAAAAATTAAATAATGCAATCTACTTCAATCTTCTTCCAAATATATAATTTTATTCAACTGACAACTTTGTCAGGCTAGAACTTGTGCTGTTTCACCTGTAAAATATAATTATAAGAGCAGCACAGAAGTATCGACTGCAGATGGGCTGTGAACATCATCATCATGTTTGACTATTGGTTAACAAAAGGTGAAAGTCATTCTAGCTTTTGACAATGTTGACAATCAGTGAGTTATTAGTGTGGAGCAGAAATTATGTTGCCTTTGTCACACCCAGCTTTCCACTAAGCACAGACACTTATTAATACAGATTTTAGATTATTATTATTATTATTATTATTATTATTATTATTATAAAAACTATTATTGCAATAAAAGTATAATAATATCTATGTCTTCACATGAACAAAAGACTAAAATATCAGATGAGACAGTCGTGGCTCGGATGAGGTGCGGACAACAAAGTGTTCAGGCAGTTGTCAAATCGCACCCTCTCACGGTCATTGGAAGGTTAAGTCTGGCTACATACTTATGTGACGCAGGTGCACTATAAGGTGTGGGAAACTATAAGGTGTGTAGAAGTGCAAATAGCTAAAACACGTGTTCTAAGTCAAATTTATTTGCGTTTTGGCGCTGATGTTGATATTAAAAAAAAAACATCACCATCACAAATACAATTTCTGTGACAAAACAGTGACAAAAGCCAAAGAGGTTTCACTTAAAATGCGGGTGCCCGGCACACACTTTTTTAATATAAGTTTTTACTATTACTAGAGTTACTAGATAAGAGCTATCTCAGATCTGCCAACATTTATTGACTTACACAAAAAATGATTACAGGAAAATTATTACAAAGGACACAGCAATTAACAGCAAATTTGACAGATTGCAAACAATGAATTAGCCAGTAATGATGATGACTTTACATATGACATATACAATGCCAGCAATTAATATAATGACTCTTGAAAAAGGACTCATTTAGGCCCGAAGCGTTGAGTCTCATTGACAGAGTGTCATTCCTAACTTTTTTAATGTTGGTAAGTGTGATGACGGGCAATGTGGCTATTATAATAAAGGCTAAGCCCAGCCATTGCGCCTATCCATCTGGATGGATGTAGAGAACAGAATTTTCCTGTAGATCCATCGTCTGTGGCTCCTCGGGACAAAAACCTTTATAATAATGCATGTACTGTATAAACATTCAATATGTGTAAAATGCTGTCACATATGATTGTGCATAGTATAAATCCTTACCAAGGTCTCTTGCTGGTCAAATCTTTGTGCAGCCGGCATGTCCAGAAAACTGGCTAATGCTGGTGCTAAAGGGGAGGAGAGGTGCAGGGAACAAAGGGAGAGTGGTTGGGGACAAAGATGGGACAAGGGAGCAATTTGTCTAAAATGCAAAGCATTTGACCATTCCCCCAGACATCCCTGCACCGAGCCTAGCAGGAGATATCCTCCTGGCCGGGAAGCCATGGCCGAGCACCACTGGATAGGCGCTGCTCCCTGTAGACGGACGTTCACAGAGGTACACAAGTGGAGACTTTTATAAGGTGAAATTATAATAAGGCTTTATTGTGCCTTTTCCTTTTCATCAGGAAAACATCCAAACAAGGGGGGGAAGGGAACAAAGCTTCTATTCACTTGGGAGTATTTCTAGTGAAATACAATGCAATTAATTCACATCTCCGTTAGTTAAGTATTTCTCCCAGCCCCAAACACATAGCATGACATAAGCAGATATAAGAAGTCTCTTAAGAATGAAAGTCTTATCTGTTAGCTGCTGTAGAGTAAGCTTCTCTGCTCTCCTGGAACCGCACCCGTGCGTGCACAGAAAATGTCAGCATCCAGGTTTAGAAGTCTTATTTGTCAGCTCCAGAGATCTGTGTTCTCTTGGTCAGTCTCTCCTGGGAGACTCAAGAACACTGCTCTGTCTCCAAAGTTCAGCTCACAAGTGAGCTAAGGAGTCACTTCCTGTCTCAACAGACAGGCTTTTGTAAGCAATCTAGATCAGGCAGGTTGTGTTTATTAATTGACTACCAGCAGTTAACCACCACACTGCTAGATTAAAGGCACATTACTTGAACAGGGATTACTCCCCTGTTACACTCCCATTAGCCCATTCATATTTTCCTCCCTGCCCTTTACCTCGCCTGTGTCCTTCCTCAAGCTCTAATTGGTCAATACAGGAAAGTCCTTGGGTCAGGATTGGTCCCTGTGCAGTATCTGTGCTGTGATTGGTTGTGGGCCTTTTATCCATGCATTGCTATGGAGACAAGGAAAGAGAGTGAAACATTTGAAAGTGCTTTTGTGCCTGAAACTGTGAGTTGCCGGAGAAGCAGAGAGCAGGACTTTGTAGCGAGGAATTTGAAAATCAACCATGAATTGCATTAGAGACGTCTTGACTGTCCCTATTTCCCACAGAAGTGGAAGCTGCACTGGGTAAGCCATTTCAGAGGCGCTTGGCACCTAGCACTACTTGGATTCCCCCTATACCCTTATTTTGAATGAGTATTGCTCTGTTAAGTGATTTTGTGTTTTGTTTCATTGCTCAGTCAAGAATAAATACTCTTTATTTGATCTTTGTGTCCTGTCTGGTGCTTGATCCGTAAAGGAGCTCTGGTCTTCGTAATAGTATGAAGGATTTTTTTTTTAAATTTGATAATTTTTTTCATATTTTTGTTTTTTGTGTATTTTTATATATGCTTTATGTAATGTTTCCATGTATTTTTGCTAGTAGTTTATTTTAATCGAATTTTCTCAGAAGATTCATACAACCTGTGTATTTGGTAATATCATCTGCAATATATTTGCATTGTTTAACTGCTCATTTGTTGCCCATCAATCTGGAATCCATAGACATCTGTCTTTGAGTGGAACATCCAAGCATGTCCAATTCCTGTTACCCACCTATGGTCCCTTGGGACATCTGACCTGTACTTGTCAAAAACAACAACCCTATCTTAAATGATATTTATCATCAACATGTGATTTCCCTGGGTTAGATCACAATTACATAGAATGCACCATAAAGAAGCACATTTCCTCACCATTTCACATCAGGTAAAGTCATACATGTTCTCAACATATCTTTTGCAGTTAATACATGCAAAGTACAAACCTCCTGTTTGACTTTTCATCTCCCTCTATATTGCTCTCTTTTTAACTTGCATCTGTTTCGGCTGCTTTTTCTTTTCCCACTTTATTTATCTCTCCACCCTATTATGCAGGGATTGATTAAAGTGTCCCCATCTCCCAAAAATGATCTAGTTTAAGCACTTTAGCTACTTCTTCTCTCTTTTGCTCCTTGGTGCACTTTTTTCTTTTTTTTTTGCCCCAAACTTGAGTGTAGAATGCATCTTGAGGAAAAGGGAGAAGAAATAGTGCAGTGAGACATGAAATGAGTCCACTAAAAAATGAAAACAAGACAACAATAACAACTAGACATCACCCAATAGAGAAACAAAGCATAGGAGTGTACTGAATATATTATTTGTGGGGTAGCTGTGTCTGAGCCTTCCTGGCTTTGCTCAGCTCTTGCTGCATCACTTGTGTAAATACTGTTTATCCTTAATCCAACCCTGTATAGCCCCCTCTAGACCATGGACGACTTCCCCACCTGACACCACCACTTAATCGAGCACTGTATGTATATATCATTTTATTCATATAGCACCAACAGTGAATGAAGCACTTTATAAAATGACAGAACAATGTAAACAATGTAAATAAAGTACAAGTAATGGGGATGAACAGCAAGTAAATGGTAACATAAGGCAAAGAGAGACGCTGTAGTAGCCATTTGCTTGAGAAATGCATTCCGGACCTCTCTACAGTAAAGAATTAAGTCACTTCCTAATTTCTGCATTAATGTTAGGAAACAGTGACAGGTCATTATTCACTTGCTAGCTTCATGATGCCCCTATGCCCCTATATTCCTTTATTTAGGTTGTTACAATTATGTATTAAGCATGTGGAAACTAGATTTCCTTTAATTTCTTTTCTGTAGTTGATATCATACATGGTAGGGAATAAGTATTTTCCTTTCCTGAGTGGAGGCTTTTAAACATGTTTTAGAGCATACAATACAGAAATCTTCTGACTCATACATTATATAGTTTATTTAAATGTGTTTGGTTCTGTTTAAAGAAAGTATAATGGGATAAAATACCCCAGTACTGTATGTCATTGACCAGACAGGGAGTGCATTGGACAACAAACCATAAATCTATTGACTGAGAAGTGAATGTGAGTAGAAACTACTGTTTTTAAACACTGACAAGACTGTAACAATGGTACCAATTTTTAAAGCTTCCAGTGACTGAGCTCCTGATTAGAACCAACGCTAACACCACCCTAACACCTGTCACTAGTTTTAAATACCTGGGCTTATGGTTTGACTCCCACTTAACATTCGGGATGCACATTGATACCATGACAACCAAGACCTATGCCAAACTAGGGGTACTTTACAGGAACAAATCCTCCCTAAGTCTCCTGGTCAGAAAGCGTATTGCACAGCAGATGCTAATGCCATTTATTGACTATGGAGACATAGTATATGGCTCGGCTCCTCAAACCCACCTTAGCAAACTTGACACCCTCTACAATTCAATTTGTCGTTTTGTTCTCCAATGCAACTACAACACACATCACTTCGAAATGCTCAAAGAACTAGATTGGTCATCACTAGAGTCTAGGCGCAAAGTTCACCTTTCCTGTCTCACCCTCAAATACTTTCTGGACAAGCTACCCAGCTACCTGAACAAGCTCCTCACCCCTACCACATGCAGCACCTATCACCTGAGATCAGACTCCAAAAGACTATTCATGGTCCCCAGGCTCAACAAAGTATCCGGACGTTCCTCCTTCTCCTTCCATGCACCCCAAAACTGGAACAACCTACCAGAGACTCTCATATCCACCACCAGTTTAAGTTCTTTCAAATCTAAGGCTGTCTCACACTTTAATCTGGTCTGTAACTGTTTCATACGCTCATAATATATATTTTCTTTAACTGTGCCTGCAATGTCTTGTATATAATGTATACTCTGTTCATTTATGTAACTCTATCTGTAACCATGTATTATTTGTTTTACTCTGTGCCCAGGACATACTTGAAAACGAGAGGTAACTCTCAATGTATTACTTCCTGGTAAAATATTTTATAAATAAATAAATAAATAAATAGAAAAGTAACAATTTTCAATGTATCAAGACTATGTCATTCTGTGATTCTATTGAGAACATTTTACTTACGTGATTGAGTATATTATTTATGAAGCTGTACTTGCTACGAATTGTTTATAATGACCGTTATAATCACCGTAACTATTTTGCTTATATTAAACCATTTTCAAATGTACATTTTTATGAGATAATTAGCCCTTTTCACATTGTGTAACACTTATTATGCAAATGAGGATCTGGAATGCTTCGTGTTTCCGTGTCTAAATGTGTTTTAAAAGATAAGATGCATCTGAGTTTTTTTTTTTTTTTTTAACATGTTACAATAAATCATTACAAACTGAGCAGGAAAGTCAAGACAGCCTTCTGTATAACCAATGAGTGCATTAGGATACAGCTGGAATAGGGAATTGTTGATTGTCATGGGAGAGCAGAACTTTTAACACATTTATATTTTCTTGGGATCATTCACTAGTCAAAACAAGATGGTGGAATAAAATTAGGTTTATTCGGGTAAACCTGCGTACACACAATGAAATACAAAATGCAGACAAAATCACACTTACTGGGGATCTGGGGTAGAAAACTGGCCTCAACTAGGTGCAGGGCACCTGCTTCAGCAAAGGCTTACCCTGTCCGCTCCACGTCACTGGAATAAACCTGGAACAAGTAACATTATTCCTTAGAACTGTTCCTCAGCTAGGCTAGGCTTCCCTGACACCTCAATGCCTAGTACTTTGCTATTGTGAGCAACACACCTGGGAAAACCTGCCGTCGTGTCACTGGACCAAGTTCCAAGGTTACCTGTAAGTCTGGGAGACTGAGAGAGAGCTCTGATTGCGCAGCCCCTTACATTGACTGATGTTCTATGTCTAACATGGAACAGGGACTGCCCACCAATCAGAGCGTAGGAACTTTTCCCACCAGCCAATCAGAACAGGGGCTCGTCTGGCTGCTGATGTCAGAGGAAGGGGCGTGCCAAGCCGGCTTGATAAACTGGGTGGGCGGGAAATATGAATTAGCCAATGGGAAACGCACCGACAAGCAGCAACTTCCCCCAGCTAATTCATATCCCTCTTGCTGGGCAGGTACCACCAGGTCTGGCAGTTACAAAGGTGCCCAAGTATATGAAATAAATGCTGCACACCTAAAAAAAAAGTATAATTAAAGATGATACAATTACCGGTGCCTATGCCCTATTTGCTTACTTTCTGCATGTATTTTTTAAGTTTTACAAAATTCTTTCCACTTTAAAACTATGACAAGAATAATGCGAGGTCCAAAGGATCTCAAAAAGCTCTTATTACAGTGCACTCTCAAAAATCCCACACACACTGAGGCAATAAATGGAAAGTCTACACAAAATGGAGGGATGTCCAATATCAAAGAGCGAATAGGAGTGAGGGAAGGGGGAAAGGTGGCAAACAAAATATTATTCTAGTCTAAAGGAGGGTAGGGGGAAGGATAACATGTCAAGGGGAATACTATAAAAGTATCAGATTCCCCAACGAGTAGGTGCATTGAAATGAGCAAAAGTGATATACATTCGCAATCACTTGCTCCCGCCCGCGGCCACTCGAGTGTCTCTAATCCCCCAGCCTCCACATTACCTTGCTCCTCCGCCTCTCCGTCCCTCTCACCCTCATTGTCGAGCGCCCCCATGGCGCTGCGGCCCTCACGCTCTGTGACACGCGCGGTGCACGCGCATAGTACCCTTACAGAGGGCGCGCACACACGCTCCAGTTATCTGCCGTCCCTAAACTCTAGCTTCGTCCCCCGTGGCTTACAAGCAATATCCCTTAAATATTCCCATGTCTCCTCCCCTGCTCTCAGACCTATCCCTGCAAACTCTCACTCAACCCTCTGCTCCTCCTCTCTCCCTTATTGGTTCTCCTTCCTTTATAACCCCACTCTGTCCTTTTACTCATTGCTCTGCATAGCTTTCCTGTAGCTCCTGTGTGTGCAGTGTCTATGCCTAGCTCCCTTGTTTGTTCCAACACTGGTTCCTGTCCCTGCTCCTGTTTGGATTCCCCTGGCTTGAACTTGTACTGCTTTGGATTTGACTACTCTGCTTTCTCCTGCCCTTGAACCTTGGCTTACGGACTTTACTACGCTGCTCTCTCCAATTCTTGAACTCTGGCACACGGACATTACTATCCAATCTCTGGCACCCCGGACTCTGCAAGTATATGTTAACCCTTTCTTACCAGGCCTGGTAACGCATTACCACACTCCGGGCATGCCCTCACTGCTGTCGGTGCGTGTTATACCCTTACCCACCTCAGTACTGGGGACTGGCCAGGTCTGCGGGCATACAGGCGTTACATGGGCATACTGAAGTGAAAGGTATAAAGATGGGTGATACAAATATTGATTAACAATGTGAAAATGTAAGTGAACAACTGTGACCGTGAAATAGTTAGTATGCACCTAATGCATAAATAAACCCACCACTAAAAGTCAAAATGGGCTATGGCAAGGGTAAATCTAACTAGGTAACAAATACCAAAGCAGATGGATTTGTCAATTCAGAGAGAGACAATATTAGCTTTTAATGAAGATATAACAAATACCCCAAAATCTAAACAGTGCAAACTACATTTAAAAAACTAAAACAAATGGGAGGGAAATGGTGGGTTCCTAACTACTGTAGTGCCCACCTCTAAAAGCCAAAATGGGAAAATTTGGAGTTAATTATGGTAAGGAACTCAAATTGTTAAACTATAATAGTTCTTGTCATATAATATTTCATCCAACTCCTGGTATTATTTACCCTTATACCCATATAGGGTAAGTAGGTATTTTGGGGTACACGTTAGGAAAAAATGTCAGAAATAAAAAAAATATATACAGGACAAAATTCCTATTATCCAGATCTGGATAATCGCAAATTTGCCCATTAAAAATAAAACATTACCCAGACAGCATAAAGTAAATTAAAGTTGTAATTATCCCTGCCAGGATGAGGGCCATCCTCGTCTTCCTTCACATCCTCTGCATCTTCCATGGGCATCAACATTAAAATGAAAAAATGATCTAAGGCTACTTCCCCTTTATCACCTTAGCAGTTAGTAACCGTTATGGTAATTAAGGGGTTAACCCCCTCCCCCGCTACCTACACAGGTGGCCTAACTACCCACCATGGGACAACTACCCCCACACCCTCCACCCATTGATTGTCACAGTGGTAAACCATGCCTACACTATGGACATGAATTGTCACAATGGCAATGAATGGGCAAGCTACAAATAAAAAACAAGTACTAAATAAAACACATTACACAAATTAAATAAACATTTGCCAATAAACCCACTGATTGCCACTGGAGTAAACCATGCCCACAATAAGGGTTTGCATTGGCATTGAATGGGCAACCTAAAAAAAATCTAAAAAAATAAAATACATTACAATTAAATAAACACAAACATTTGCCAAAAAATGCATACAGTACATCTAATTTCAATTTACTTTATGCTGACTAGGTAATGTTTTACTTTTATTGGGAAAAAGTGCTATTATCCAGGTCTGGATAATAGAAACTGTATCCATTATTGTTGTGAATGTGTTGTGGGGGGGGGGGCAGGATGATGGGGGGGTAGTTGGGTTTTTGTATTTTAATGTTTCTTGCGGGTAGAGAGAGGGTAAAGGGAGAAGTTGCCCCTGGGTGTGTGGTTAGGACTCTAAAGTGGGTAACGGAAGGGGTTAACCCCTTAATTACCATAGCAGTTACCACAAACCAGCTACTCTGGCTTAACCCCACCATTGTCTTAGTGGCTAGCTGCTAAGGTAATGAAGCTGTTTAAATGTTAATTTTAATAACACAGTATTGAAGCAGGGGGTCTCCGGAGCTGAATCACATTCATTTCAGCCTCAGGGACCCCTTGCTTCCTGAGTTACACGCCAATATGTGGTGCTGTTATCTCCCTTTATTGTTTAAATGTCCCTGTCATGAGACGCGAGAGATTTAAACATGGCAAAGACACCGGCACCCCATACCGCAGGGGTCTCCAAGTCTGAAATGAATGCGGGCCAGCTCTCGAGACCCCCTGCTACAATACAGTGTTATTAAAAATTACATTAAAACTGTGCGATCGCCGGTAAGAACTCTGCATGGAGAGGCAGCTCTCTCTGTGCAGCTCTTCCAGCTCTGTGCTGGAGCAACATTTCACTCATTAAGCAAACACCAACTAGTGCGATTGCCATTTTTTAGCGCACAATAAAAAACTTGATTTTTTTACACCAATTTCATATCGTGCAGTAAGAACATGCCAAATCGATCAGTAATGCACTGAACTTATCGAAGTTTAGTGAATAGACCCTGTAGTGTCTTCTTCTCCCAAACAACATAGTCGTTTCAGTTATGTCTTCCTTGAATTTAACTCACTTTTGGTTCTGTATCTGCCAATTGCATAGCACCTTTTCATAGTAGATTCTAATGGGCAAATGCTGAAGTCTGTGGGAGGAAAATGGGGTGGGGGAAGTGCTTTATATATTTTAAATATAATACTGTAGGCAGATGCTTTGACTCTAATGTCTGATCAAAGCATTTTAATCTCCTCATCCTCTACTTATAGAGTGAATTAATTTTTGTATTCAGTTGGATATTCCCATACGATATCTTCTGCATTAAAAAACGAAAACATTTTAGTGTAAAATATATATATTTTATTAATCTGGTCCATTGCTGCACTAGCAGTCGTTTTTTCTATAAATCATCACCCTGATGGCTTTTTGTGTTGTAAGAGCCTGCAATGTGCACCTCTGCCCAGGAAGCCAGCAGATCATACTGTGTTTTATTAGAAAGTAAACAACATATAATTTAGAAATGACCATCTGTTGTGATGTGTTTGGAAGGCTTTTCCACTATTATGGCATTTAGGAAAAAAACACATTAACTCTGACTTTGTGGAAGTTCACCAAACGGCAAGTGCTGTTACTCTTGTAAACAGCCATTCTCATTAATGATCACTAGCAGGTGTCACGGAACACTATACGACTTACACAGGGATAAACAGGGGTTTATTCTGACAAAAGCCAACAGGGAACATTACAAACAATAAACATAGTTAAAACACGCACACAAAAAAAACCTGTATAAAACACATACAATAGCCAGATTCGGTACTTGCAGGGTTAACTGGGATTAAATGGCGCAACATAAGCCCACTTTACCAGGTCGTCTCCCGCAATTCCCTTTACAAGTTCTCATAAATCTATTTTTCCCTTCCCCAGTGATTCCTAATCTGATTCACACTACTCCTGTCACAAATGCTAACAAATGACTAACATATTAACATATTCAATCTGCCCCCTCCCTATCTTCAGAAGCAAACTCAAAATTCAATCCCTTCTCCATAACATTTAATAATCCCCTATTAACCTTCTTTCCCATCACCTCCCTCACCCCACCTTTCCCAACATCCATGATCTCCTTTACCCTCACTACTTCCTAAAGTCTCTCAAAAACCCTCCAAAGTCACCCACCTCACCGATCCAATTACCTCAACTATCCCCACTGTCAGATCCATCAACATGCCACCAAAAAGACTAAAACCAGAGACCTGACCCCAACCCCTGCCCACTAACCAAGAAACCCCTACCAACCACAATGACATCTTAACAATTACTGTATAATCAAATCTATATGTAACCACACATTTGCTTTATTAAATAATGTACAGTGCCCTGAATAAGGGCGCTATATAAATGTTATATATATAATTAAATCAGGCCTCCTCCATGACTATAAAGTCTCCAGATCACAGCTGGCTCATATTTCCAAGTAGTCTCCGCTCACCAAAAGTACCCATGAGTAACATCCGACTGCCTGGAGTGGACTGGAATTTGTAGTTTTCCCCTATACGTGAAATCTATGAAGAAATGGCATTCGATCAATCACAGTGCGGTGGAAAGAATAAACGGATGAACCAAAGGAGAGAGGGTGCGGTTACAGGTCTGGCTGTTTGCCGATCCTGATGTCAGGTTGAGCAGGAGATACGAATCAGCCAATCAGAGAAGCGCACATGGCCACTATTGCCAGACGAGATGACTCGGCTCCGAGTTCCACGAACGCAGATAAGATTGCACTAATTTTGAGGTCCCTATAATGACTCTGGTTCCGGTTTGTGGGCAAAATCAGTGGACATCTTTGGTGAGAACCTTCCCCGGACTCTGCCCATTCCTGCTGATTTTCCCAAGTCCTGGCAAGCAGGCTGGAAATGGGGGATATGTGCCCATTCACTGATCTTGCACCCCATGTCCAACAGGGTGATACTGCACCCCACACGTTTTAAGGCATTACATACACAGGACCACTATTTTCAAAGTACAATAAAGAATTATAATTTCACGTGGTTTTGGAAAATACTTTTACAGGCAATTTGAGTGCCTCACAATAACCCTTGGTCACAGATAGCGACTCTGATGAAAAGGACAGCACAACCATGCTTAACCTTCATTTTAACCGTCCTGCAGCCCTTTTTGTCACAGCAGGGATTGCCATTTAGTGAATAACCCTCTGTGGCACAGATTGTGACGGTAACCAGGCCATAAATAAAGGTCTTATGTCGGCTGGTTACCTCTGGGCCCTATTGGGGAGATTAGAGTGTCAGTTCTTGAACCCCATCATGGCACATGCATTTTATTGCAATAAAGCATTTATGTGTGTTTTACCTTTCCAGGAGTGCTAACCAGTGGAGATGTTCAGGTTATGAACTTCAGGATGGGTTTTTCGGTGATAGTGTTGTTGGGATGTGTCTAGGTAGAATGGGTCCAGAGTTTCTGGCCACCCCAAAAATGTATCCGATAATCAGGTCAGATTCCTGGTGCCACTGACAGCCCCTGCCTCTCGCTGTATAACCATCATGATCTCCCTCTATAAACCCTTCAACCCTGCGCAGGCTGGTCTGATCTCCTGTCTCCGTCCCCAGGATTGTGTCAGACAAGCGTCGGCAACTTTGAGCAGGCGCGCAGCAGTTACGGTACAGACGAGGACATCCTATTTGTCTATGTGGACAGCTGAACCCAGCTGCGGCTAACAAGGGGGCATCCGCTTCTCTCGGGGCCTCTTCCCCCCAAGCCCCTCACACCCCCCCTCACACACACCCCCTTACATCCCCCCTCACACACACAAAATCCGTCCGTCGTGTCCATATCTCTGCTGGGGGGGGGAGGAGGAGAGAAGGGTGGTTGACTTCGGGTCAGGGGACTCTGGCAGCGGTGGGTCTGGCCTGTGGATGCTGAACACCCCCTGTTTCTCCCCCCGTGTCTCCATACCTCCGCCGGAGGGGAGGAGATAGAGGGGCTGGCTCAGGGATGGGGACTCAGGGACAGGGACAGCTCAGACAATCCCCAGCAGAGAGAGACACACTGACTGACACACACACACAGTGACTGACACACACACACACTGATACACACACACTGACTGACACCCACACACACTGACTGACTAACTGACACACACTGACTGACTGACACACATGGACTGACTGACTGACACACACACACACACACACGGAATTCCCAGTTACTATAAATATAAAAGTGCAAATAGCTAAAACATGTGTTCTAAGTCAAACTTCTTTGCGTTTTGGCACTGAAATTTTATTTTTTATTTTTCATTAAAAATATCATTCTTACAAATACAAACACAGTGACAAAACTGTGACAAAAGACAAAGAAGTTTCACTTAAAATGCGCGTGCTCGGCACACACACACTTTTATTATTTCTGACATTGTCTATCATTGTATATGTTTATGCACTGTATATGAGCTGGGGATTTCCAAGTCCGTGGTTCCGAGAGACCATGTGGCCTGGCACCACGAGTCTGCTCGGGTCCCACAGTTGAAAGCCATAGAGATTGCCAGGTGTTAAAGGTGTTAAAGCCATTTGGGCGAAGGAGTTAGACTCAAGTACTCTCGTCCTGGCATGAATGGAAATTGGCGCATTCCCCTGTCAGATTTCGAATCCATCCTTGCCCGGCTCCTGTTGACTGGCAAGTCTCTGATTGTCTGGTAGGAATTCTCCCACGCTCGGATTGGCACGAGTATTTCATGAATGGGACTGAAATACTATAAGAAAACCAGCAGCCAATCTGGACCTCAGATTCTAAGCACCAAGACAGCAGTGGCAAATTCAAAAACACCGAAAGATGCTCTTGGAGAAATAGACATGAGCCAGCTTCAGAAATTTCAAGACAAGACATTCCCTAAGTCCCGCTTTTCAAGGGGCCAAGTACTGAAAAGAGAACGTAGCGGTCACGACTGGAACTACACGCCAAAAAGAGTACCAGGACGTTTGGTACTATCTCCCAGTCAAGGGATTTTGGCATCTCCGGAAGAGATACAGCGGTGGCGTCTGGAACTACCTGCCGATTGGAGTTCCAGGACTTTTCGGGCTAAACACTGGTAACCTAAAGTCTTTGTGTTATGGACTATTTGAGCTACGAAAGGTTAGTTTTTTAGCCCAGATCTCCCAGTAAATGTGTTTTCCATTGTATATTGTAATCCATTGTGTGTATGTCTGTTTCCAAGGAATAAATCACAATTTATTTTACCTCCTTGTTTTGCTCAATGTTATGATCCCGGTTTAAAAGGTGGCCTGGTCTCCCGTGACACAGATACACTAGACTTCGTTAAATCAAGGCAAATAATGTGATATTACCTAAAGCAGTAACAGACATTATTCTCTCACTCTGCGATCCTGAAGAAGCCCCATTTCAGTATCTAAATGGTAGAAACAGCAAGTTTACATGTGAATTAGCTAACATACAGTAATTTTAAATCCCTGCGTTAACCTTACCGGACTTTATTGGATAGGTGATGTTAGGGTAAACACCTCTTTTGTTTTTCATTATCACTAACATTTGTTAAAAAATTACAGTAAGCTATTTAAGTAAGCAAAACTGGGTTAACAGTACATTATTCTCTCTTTTAGACCGGCGTTACTATTAACATGAAGTTAATTTAGCTTAATATTATATATCCTAATGAAGCCTAGTGTATGTGTGCCTGTGTTGGTACTTAAATTAGGATGGATTGGGTTTTGATTAGGATGCTACTGTCTCTATACAACAAGACCCCATGCAGTGTGGTTTCATATCAAGTTAGTGAATCGTTGCATAAAGTAGGCTGTCAATGTTTGAGCTTTTTAGGCTCGACGACAATGTATACAGTATGAAGCATTGTAGCTAAAAGTGTATTTTTACACATTTTTTTTAAATCTGTGTTCAGCTCCAACAGATGTTATAAACATATTAAGTAACTTTTGCATGTTTTATTCATATGATTATCTCATTTGTATTAGGTACAAGATAGGAATAGCTTTTTGTTAACAAAAAAAGGGAAAATGACGATTGCCAGAAATGCAGAATTCGATAAAATATGTGTGACTCGTAATTCTTTTATATCTCCAACAACTGATATTCTTCATATCACAAGATGATGCAAAGGGGTTAAAAGTGGCAAAAAATACCAATAATGTGGCAAAAAATACCAATAACTTGATATATTGATTTTGAGAGACGCACAATGTAAATACCTCTTTTAGTATCGATTTAACTCCAAAATAGGTTTGATATTTAGACCCCATTGTGAATTTTTTTTCTACTGTATAGTGCATGAAGTTGGCTGCACTGGGAAAATAATTGTCATCATAACACTAAACCCTGAAGCAATGCCACATGATCCTTTTAATGTGGTGAATCTTGGCAGCCACCACTGTAAGAAAGTGCTGCAAACAAACAGCTGCAATTTATGTTTATGAAATAAACAAAAAACAATTGGAACAATAAATGCTTAACTATAATAAATGTGGTCAGAGTTTCCATCAGGACAAATTATCCAAACCAAATAGATGGAGCATAGAGAGGTTCATGTCACGTTAGCACTTTAGTATATTAGTTGCTCGCATATACATCATCTTTATGAATTCATTCAGAGCATTAATGGAATATACACTATAATGGAAAGACACAACAAAACCTCTGCAGATTATTTATCCTAGCCAAGGTCCCTGTAAACATTGCCTAATACCTGTCATTGCCGAGGAGCGGAGTTGAATTATATATTTATGAATGAGTTTGAAAATACCTGCCTTGTTGCTTTGTATTATCAGTGGCTTTTCTTCCAATAGCACACTGCACTGAGCACATCAATTGTTCTTGTAAATGAGTAACAGCTCTGAAAAAGCAATCCTGCCCAGGATATGTACATTATTACAACCCTTCATCTGGCTGCGTCCAACATGTGTCATCCTGCTACGTCCAACATGTGTCATCCTGCTACGTTCAACATATGTCATCCTGCTACGTCCAACATGTGTCATCCTGCTACGTTCAACATGTGTCATCCTGCTACGTTCAACATGTGTCATCCTGCTACGTCCAACATGTGTCATCCTGCTACGTTCAACATGTGTCATCCTGCTACGTTCAACATGTGTCATCCCGCTACGTTCAACATGTGTCATCCCGCTACGTCCAACATGTGTCATCCCGCTACGTCCAACATGTGTCATCCTGCTACGTTCAACATGTGTCATCCTGCTACGTCCAACATGTGTCATCCTGCTACGTCCAACATGTGTCATCCTGCTACGTTCAACATGTGTCATCCTGCTACGTCCAACATGTGTCATCCTGCTACGTCCAACATGTGTCATCCTGCTACGTTCAACATGTGTCATCCTGCTACGTCCAACATGTGTCATCCTGCTACGTTCAACATGTGTCATCCTGCTACGTCCAACATGTGTCATCCTGCTACGTCCAACATGTGTCATCCTGCTACGTTCAACATGTGTCATCCTGCTACGTCCAACATGTGTCATCCTGCTACGTCCAACATGTGTCATCCTGCTACGTTCAACATGTGTCATCCTGCTACGTCCAACATGTGTCATCCTGCTACGTTCAACATGTGTCATCCTGCTACGTCCAACATGTGTCATCCTGCTACGTCCAACATGTGTCATCCTGCTACGTCCAACATGTGTCATCCTGCTACGTTCAACATGTGTCATCCTGCTACGTTCAACATGTGTCATCCTGCTACGTTCAACATGTGTCATCCTGCTACGTCCAACATGTGTCATCCTGCTACGTTCAACATGTGTCATCCTGCTACATCCAACATGTGTCATCCTGCTACGTCCAACATGTGTCATCCTGCTACGTTCAACATGTGTCATCCTGCTACGTTCAACATGTGTCATCCTGCTACGTTCAACATGTGTCATCCTGCTACGTCCAACATGTGTCATCCTGCTACGTTCAACATGTGTCATCCTGCTACATCCAACATGTGTCATCCTGCTACGTCCAACATGTGTCATCCTGCTACGTTCAACATGTGTCATCCTGCTACGTCCAACATGTGTCATCCTGCTACGTCCAACATGTGTCATCCTGCTACGTTCAACATGTGTCATCCTGCTACGTCCAACATGTGTCATCCTGCTACATCCAACATGTGTCATCCTGCTACATCCAACATGTGTCATCCTGCTACGTTCAACATGTGTCATCCTGCTACGTTCAACATGTGTCATCCTGCTAAGAAACGTATGACCTAATTGGCAAAACGTTGCAGTGGCTGCAAAGTATCAATGAAAAACATGCTTATATTTTGTAGACTTCATTCTAAAAATTAACCAACATCTTGTAGAAAACAAATCTGTAAATGTACCGTAATCTAGTGTATTTTATGCTATTAAATTGTAGGTTTTTCAAGTATTGGTTGTAGTACCATGTGATGGCATTTTTAAAGGATGCAACGTCATCTTAAAGGGAGGGACGTCACAGCCTTAAAAAAAATAGCTGCCATCACATGGTACTAAAACCAATCAGATTGGGGGTGGACCATAGGATGCCTTCCATGGTATATCTCCCAATCCGATTGGTTGCTTTACCATGTGATGGTAGACATTATTTTTCTAGTGACATCATTTTAAAGGGAGGGAAACATAATCTTCCTGATTGGCTGGCTTCCCTCCCTTTAAAATAACGTCATATCCTTAAAAAAAACCACAGTCACATGGCACACCAGCCAATCGGATTGGGGGTGTAACATTTGACACTGTTGCTGCCCACAGAGGACAAGGGTGCGGACGACGGTGATGAGGATGGCCTTCATCCTGGCAGGGGTAAGTGAAACTTTAATTTACTTTATGCTGGCTGGATAATGTTTTATTTTTTAATGGACAAATGAGCTGTTATCCAGATGTGGATTGTGACGGGAGGGGATAACCTGGCTATCTAATAACGGTTTAAGACTCTGCTTACCCCTGAACCCATAGGGTCCCTGGTACAGTACCTCCATAAGACTGGGATCAGGGATGATACATGTTGGAGAATATAATGACCTTGTTTTTCCTATTTCATATTCCCTGTATCCCAGACTTGTGAAACTTGCTGTGTGTGAGTTTTAGGTGGGATATTTAGGTAAGACTGCAATTCTTTTTGTTGCAGGAGTTCGGGGACTGGGGCTACCTGTAGTACTTTAATTCTACCCGACATGCAGGCAGGATTTGCCGGTACGCAAGTAGAATTACACCGGACTGGCCTGTGTCTCCCAGACGCCTGCTTTTTGAGCCCTGATATCCCCATCCTATATCCCACACAGCCCCGAGTCTCTCCAATGTCCGCCATGTTTTAAAATATGTTTTTCAATGTTTTATACATTTATTATTATTGCTCTATGTAGCTTGCCCGGGCGATTAGTTATGGTGCCAGCAAGTCTACATAGGGTACGTAGTACAAAAGGGAGAGGCTGTCCAGAGGTGAGAAAGCACTTGGTGAGTGATAAAAATGAATGGCCAGATCCGGACTACAAAGGGACACCCTTTTGTCAGTGCTAGACCTGGTTGAGCTGGCTCAGCAGGAGGCAATGAGTTAGCCAGAGAAGAAGCAGCCATATAGTCTGATCCTCTTGGTTAAAATCATATTTCCCGCTCACCCAGCTTTCGAGTCTCTGTGCACGCCTCCTTCCCTGATGTTATCCGAGGGTTGAGCCCCTCTTTCTATTTGCTGTCGGGGAGGGATTCCCCTTCACTGATTGGCTGCTCCTTCCCCCCTCCGTTCTGGAGATAGCCCAGCGGAGCATATGTAAGGTGCTGACCAGGAGAGAGAGTAGCGCAACCAATCGGGAGTCGATGAAGCTGCGGTGGGCTTTTCAAAGTTGCTCTGTTTGAAATAGCAGAGAAGCCAGCTTTGTTTTGAATCAGAAAAGAGGGAAGGGAAACACAAAATGATTGTGCCCCTAAAAGAATTCACTAAACTGCACACCTACAACGTGTAAAAGTTAACTTTTAATGAATTTACTTAAAAAATATATTACCAAAGAATTGTGTAAAGTGAATTTAAAAATGAATTAAATCAACAATATCAAGCGCCCATGTCATCAAATACATAATTATGCTATCCCAGTACAACCTAATGGTGATGGGAAGTGGAGGACACAAGATGCTATGTCAGGGCATTAAACCCCTCTGGGTCAACTGTGAGACTCAATGGTATGTGTATGTATATACAAGTCAGCGAGCGATTGAGTGAGTAAGTATCCAGCGAACCTGCTGCAATAATTACCATTGACTACTTCAGTAATAAGTAGTCAGTGTGATGAAGTACAAGTACTCAGAGTGATAACGTTAACACTCACAGTAAAAATACTGGTAAGTTAACACTTGATGGAACTCACACTCACAGCAATGTAACTGGCGAGTTCACAGCCTAAACTCTGTGAGCACACATGTCATGGAGAGCAGAGATAGCAAGCTCACTGACTGTGGAGATAGGATTAACTAACCAAATACTGAGATCTATACACAGTGAACCAGGAGACTACAAACACTACATTAAAACAGCTCCAAGTAGGAGACTGACAACATTGCGCGTCCAATGCGCGTTTCCCTCCAGCAAAGGAGCTTTTTCAGGGACAGAATTCTGTTATTAAATCCTATCTCACGACGTCACGATGAAGCACGTAGTGCGAAACGCGTAGAGGTCATGACAGGTCACTCTGCGCGTATGCTGTTAGGCTGAAACGGCGCTTGCAGGAAGTTCGTGCGGTGGTTACATCTCTGCGGTGGCGTTGTCCGGACTCTTGTACGTTTACCAGCGGGACCCGCTTGGAACCTCAGTGTAAGTTCCCGTCTCCCCCTTTCAGACTCAGGCAGTTGTTCAGCTTTATTATTAGCATATACCTGGGTCCATGTATCCTTTATTTTGAACATTCATGTATTTTTATTAATTTATTTTTTGTTATACTGTGTTTAGATCTAGTCTAAGTAGATACATTTTATTCTGTGTGGGTATTTCTGTTATATTTACCCAGATCTAGTGTGTATGTGTACTGAGGTGGGGTTGGATCCCCTCAGTTATCTTTGATTTTAATAAATATTTTCTACCTATTTTAATCCCTGGTGCGCATTGTGTGCATTATTTTCTTGTCGTTACAAGGTGTCATATATAGCAGAGTAGATCCCAAGAGGATCAAAAAAGACTCCCTCATATATCGAGCACTCAATGTTGGGGTGCAATGGTAAGACTTACAGTGGTCTATCGGTTAAATACCGTTGATAGGGCAAAATATGCCCATCATGGCCGGAAAGAGCTAGGAAAATAATAAAGTTTTATTCAATTCATTTCAGATAGTCAAGTTAAAAACACATATAAAACATTCAAACATTAAAAAAAAAAACATTAATGTTTTTTTTTTTTAATGTTTGAATGTTTTATATGTGTTTTTAACTTGACTATCTGAAATTAATTGAATAAAACTTTATTATTTTCCTAGCTCTTTCCGGCCATGATGGGCATATTTTGCCCTATCAACGGTATTTAACCGATAGACCACTGTAAGTCTTACCATTGCACCCCAACATTGAGTGCTCGATATATGAGGGAGTCTTTTTTGATCCTCTTGGGATCTACTCTGCTATATAAGTCATTTTTTCCCTCTGAGCACCTGTTGCCTTTACCCTATATACATACGCATATATACATAGATGAGCGGTTTTATTACCCTTTATAAACATTACAAGGTGTCCCCCATTCCAGGGGTCACCTTGCTTTAGGAGTCAGTTGGGGAGACGCTCCACATACATGCTGCAAGGGGATTAGTGCTTCCAGCAAACTCTACATCTGCAGCACGAGCACTGAATTTCTTATTTCAACTGCTTATGCCAATAAAACTAACTTTATTTTACTGCCTTGTTTTGCCTATTGGCTGATCCCATAAATATAAACGTGTTAAGAGACCTGGTCTACCGTGACATGGATATTAGTTATTTTGCCCATTACTGTACTGTATGTGTTAGGGTGCGTAGTAGGGTTGTTATATTTGAATGTTTCTTAGGAGTAGAGGTATTTGGTGAAGGGGTAGTTGCCCCAGGGTGGGTGGTTAGACCTCTCGGGTGGGTAACGGGGGGGTTAACCCTTCATTACCATAGTGGTTCCCACAGCTATGGTAGTGAAGGAGTTAACGCCTCCCACAACCTTCCAGCAGCCCTAACCACCCACTATGGGGCAACTACCCCCTTCATCCACCCCCTGTATCCACAAGAAACTAGGTGCTCCGGATTAACCTCTTCATTGCCTTAATTTTAATCACAGAGTATTATAGCAGGGGGTCTCCTAATATGAACCGCATTGATTTCAGTCCCGTGGACCCCCTGCTTCCCAAGTTACAGGCTGAAATCAATGCGGTTCAGCTCCAGAGAAAATGTAAATAGAAACAGTGCGATCGCCTGTAAGAGAAGTGCAGGGAGATGCGGCTCTCTCTGTACAGCACTCTCTATGCAGCTCTTACAGACTGCAGCCAGATCACATGGGGGAGAACATAAAGAAAGGCTGAGATACCATCGTTGCTGTCCCGTATGAAATTGGCATTTTCCTTCCTAACGTTTTGAGACTTTATGAAATGGTTCCTGATTCTTTTTCTGAATACTGTGTTAACACAGATGTCACATCGTTCGAGATGGCAACAATTTTATCAAAGCTACTAGAATAGGCCCCTCTATCCCAGAGCTTTATGCGATCCCAACTATTGGTCTTATTCATTAAACTTCAAGAATGGCATTTTCATACAAGGACGGTCAATATCACATGGAAAACCTTCTGACTATTCATTAAACAGTTCTCAAGTCTAAACTGTCAGATTAGTGCTTTTTTCGAGCAAATTCAATTTGGCCTATGAATTCCATGTGATATGCACATTTGATATGTAAATGAGCAAATGTGACAACATTAAGTATTCACAAGCTATTTAAAAAAAGAACTAGATAGAAATTGACAGCTAAAAATCTTGCAAATGTTTTCCACATGCCTTAGGCTTGAAGAATTTGTAGTATATACAGTCGCGGCTAGGCTTATTCTAAAGCTTGCCGGGATAAATGCGGGTCTTTTCTCCGATTTGAACGGAGTTTCCCGCGCGGCGGTCGCTTCAACAGATAAGCGCTAATGGCGCTTATCATTGAAAGCGCCCGCGGCTCGGGAAAACAAAAAAAAAAAAGCCGCGCGCCGCCGTATTTAAAAAAAACCCGCAGAGAAAGCCGCATTAGGTTAAAGGCGGCCGCGACTGTGTATATATATATATATATATATATTTATATATAATATATATATACACACAGACATACCCCGCATTAACGTATGCAATAGGACCGGAGCATGTATTTAAAGCGAAAATGTACTTAAAGTGAAGCACTACCTTTTTCCCACTTATCGATGCATGTACTGTAATGCAATCGTTATATACGTGCATAACTGATGTAAATAACGCATTTGTAACAGGCTCTATAGTCTCCCCCTTGCGCACAGCTCCGATACAGGTAGGGAGCTGGTATTGCTGTTCAGGACATCCTGACAGGTGCATGCGCGAGCTTCTATTTGATATTGGGCGATATGTCCTTAGTCACGAGTGTACTTAAAGTGAGGGTCCTTAAACCGGGGTATGCCTGTATATGTAACCCCCTTTATCTGTGTCTAAGGGAACTACAGTACGTGTGCTGCTGTTAGCTGTTGCCTCCGCACCTGGGAGCCTGAACCTTCGCACCTGGGAGCCTGGGATGAGCTCTCGTTCTCCTCGGTGCAGCGCCTCCACCAGAGAGGGATCCGAGCACAGCGGGATAAACCCTTTCAGGACCACTTACAGTGAAATGATGCACACACCAGTACACTGGCGACACACTTTATTCGAGCTTGGCTAGTCCCACGAATTCGGGTATACCCGGGTGTATTGAGGTTTGTGACTGTTTTCTGCCCGAGTACATTGAGTTATTTTCCAAGCAGGGATTGAAGCATTTTATTCCCGCTGGCTGCAATACTGCACAGTATATATATATAAACTGCATTACAATTCATGAATTTATGCCATCTGGTAGACACGCGAAGCATTGCAGCCTATTAAATCCTAATCATTATCATTTAACAGATCAGCCGCCCATTAGCCAGGCATGAACCCAGGCTGGGAAGGCAAATGCAACGGGGCTTGTCAGAGGTTAGGAGTGGCGCATTCCAGGTATCTGCCAGGTACATACCGGGTATTTGCTTGAATAAAGTGTGTCGGTGCAGTATATAACAATTGGTTTACTGACAATAGAATAACGATATAACGGTACCATGCAATCTAACACACACAATACAATAATAACAACACCGGGTGACTGTCCCCCAAAGTACCTAGGGTGCGTGGCACCAATACCCCTGGTGTACCCCCCAATGAGAGTATGTCCCACCCATGTGTAGGGAGTAGCGCTACCCCTGTGAACCATTGGTGTACTTTTCCTCCCTGGGCACTCCAGTACCCAGGTACCGCTGAATCAGCAAAAAGGATCTGTCTGATCCCATGATGTCTGCTGAATATTCTCTCTCTGGTCTGCATGAGCATCCGCCTCTTGAGGGAGCTCCAGCCGGAGGGCCTCCCAATGTCTACAGTTGCCTGTGGTCTGATCCAAACTGCGTGATGTTTCTTCGTTGAAGCTACACCTGACACTATAAGACTAAAGGGTAGTGTCCCTGTCTGGGGTCTTCCCTCTAGTAGCCACAATCTAGAATGGGACTTAGGACCTATCTGGGACCTAAGGGACAAACATAGTCCTAGTCCAGGGGAGCACTGCTCCCTAGACACAATCTCAACGGTTCTCCCCTTCTTCCAAGTGCCAGTTTCTGCCAAACTGTGTCAACATTCTACCTGCATGTCCCTCAGGCTCCTGGGACATGTAGTCCCTTGCGGGGCCTCACCTAAGATGTCCGCCACAACTCTGGGGACTGCGTATGCGCAAAGACTCCACTGCGCATGTGTGAACCCAGAATGCCCGCTGGAACTTCTTGCCTCTCTGCGCATGCGCACGCTGCATTTGCACATAAGCGAACTACAAGATGGTGGCCCCCGCTTGCCAGGTACACCGTGGAGCTCCACCACTCCCACACACCGCAGCCGTCCCCCTCCCCGGCACCGGAGGTAAGAGGTGACACGGCTACATCTATATATATTAGATTAATGTACAGAAGGTGTTAAAGGTGCAGTTCCAGATTTGAACACATAATAAATGTCTTATTGTAATAGCTAGCTTGATGATTATTTAAAAACATATTTTTTTAATACTGGATTGCTTTGGTAAATTAGCACTTGGGACTTTAGAGTTACCCACAATTAACCTGAAGTTATTATTACTGCAAAGTAGCAAAGTAGAAAAAAGAAATACGTCAATCAAGTTCTACCTCTGCTAAATGTATACTTATTCTTTATTTGTATTTACAGTATATTTTTCCAGAGGAAAGCAAACAATAATCCCCCAGTGAAATATCATCTAATGATATCTCATAAGGGGAAAAATAAATTCCTTCCTGGCTCCAAATATTGGCAGATATTGGAAGTGGAAAGGGTGCTCTAATACAGGGCCAATGATGATGAATAAAATCCAGAATATAATGGAACAGTGGGTGAGACTATGACCATATAGAAAAATGATAGTGAGTATATATCCATGAAGTATTCAGACTCCCAAAATATTCCCTGAAAACAGGGATGAGTGAAATAATCACAAGCCCTCTTTTTCATTGGGAGTGTCCATTTCAATAGCAAGCAATAAGTACTCACAGTCTCTTGATGGAAAAGATTAACAGAATATCACCCACTTCCTGATGCTGGTAAAGGCATACAGCTGCTGAGTTCGAATCCAGAGATAAGATGAGAGGTAGCGCACAGGCAACGAATGAAGGAGAGGGGTCCAAATCATGCAAAAATAGGATTTATTGGCAAGACAATTGCATAGAGGAAAAACCTCCTACAGTACGTGTTTCGAGTATAAAGTACTAAGGTACTGTGCGCTACCTCTCATATTATCTCCAAATATTGGCAATCACATTACTCCCTGGATCAAAATCCTTCCCGTATTTACTTATTTGGTATATCGCTGTATACCTTTCATTTCTAGAAAGATGTCCAACCTTTTTTTTAAGCTATCTATTGTATCTGCCATCACTATCTCCATGGGTAAAGAATTCCACATGTTAACTACGCTTAATGTAAAGAACCCTTTCCTTTGCTGCTGGTGAAATCTCTTTTCCTCCAACCCTTAAGTTTTGACCCTGTATCGTTTGTACTGCCCTTGGGATGAATAGTTATTTTTAAAGCTCCTTGTATTGTCCCTGAATATATTTATATATAGTTGTCATATCGCCTCTTAGACGCCTCTTTTCTAATGTAAACAAATCTAATTTAGCTAGCCTCTCCTCATAAATCAGATTTTTCATCCCCTTTAATAATATGGTGGCTCTTCTGTGTACTTTCTCTAGTTCCATAATATCTTTTTTAAGACGTTGTGCCCAAAACTATACTCCATATTCAAGGTGTGGTCTTACTAATGCTTTGTAAAGGGGCATAATTATGTTTATTTCCTTTCTATCAATTGCGGTTTAATACAAGATAAGATCTTGTTTGCCTTTGCAGCTACTGCATGACTTTGGGCACTATTGCTAAGCCTGCTGTCTATGCGCACTCCTACATCCTTCTCCATCAAGGATTCCCCCAATTTATCCTCATTTCATTTGTAAGTTGCCCAGTGTCAGATTTTCCATTAGGCCTGTTAGGCCCGGGCCCAGGAGGCAAAATTTGGGGGCAGCAGAAATGTCCGCCCCAAATACATTTGCCATGCTCTTGGGCCTATAGGACCTAATGGGAAGTGACTTAAATATCCCGGTCACCTCCTTGCGGTCTCCTTTCTGCTGCTCTCTTCATCCTTTCGATTCAAAGCATCAAATGACGTCGCGGACTTCAACAACGTGGCATCACACGCCGTCTCATTGCCATTGCAACGTGACATTGTGGCGTCAAATGACGTTAAGACGTTATGTTACCATCGTAACGAGACACAGTGTGATGTCACTTTGGTGATGTCCTCAGCATCATTTGCCGCTATAAATTGGAAGGAGGTGAAGGGTGTCAGAAATATAGCCGGCATATGTAAGTGATTAGGGGTAGTGGATTTTGAAATCTGCCGCTGAAGGTGCCTGTTTATTCTTGTTTCTAAAATGCATAACCTTTGTTTATCTATATTAAACCTCATCTGCCATTTACCTGTCCAAGTTTCCAGTTTATACAAGTCCTTCTGGAGAGAAATTACAACTTGCTCTGATTCTATTACCTTACACAATTTTGTGCCATCAGCAGGGATGGAGACTTTGCTCTCTATGCAACCTCAAGGTTATTAATAAACAAGTTAAAAAGCAGGGGTCCCACTCACAACTTTAGCCCAACCTGAAAAAGTTCAATTTACGACAACTCACTAAAGTTTATCCTTTCAGCCAGCTTTCAATCCAGGTGCAAATATGTTTACTGAATCCAATTTTCTTTATTTTGTACACTAACCTCTTGTGTGGAACTGAAGCCTTTGCCAAATCTAAGTAAATCTAAGTCCACATCAACTGCATTACCCTGGTCAAAATTCCTACTTACAGTACCTCCTTAAGATACTGTACCTATAAGATTAGTTTGGCACAATCTACCCTTTATAAATCCATGCTGACGATTACTAAAAATGGTATTTTACACTAGATATTCCTTGAATATTATCCCATACTAAACCTTCCCCACTATTGATGTTATGCTTAAAGGTCTGTAATTCCCTGGTTGTGATCTAGCCCCTTTTAAAATATAGGCACCACATCTGCTTTATGCCAATGTGGTGGTACGGAGCCTGTGGAAATTGAGTCCTTCAATATTAAATGTAATGGTTTGGCTATTACTAAACTTAACTCCTTAAGAACTCTTGGATGTATGCCATCGAGACCAGGTGCCTTATTTACATTAATGTTATCAAGCCACCTATGAACTTCTTCCTGAGTTAACCAATTGTTTGTTAATATAGAGGTTGTGGCTTCCTACTGTGGCACTGTTATTGCAATTGATTCTTCCCTTTTCCAATAATCTGCCTGCCCATCTCACACTGATATGGTCCTATATTTTCTTTGCTATTTTTTTGTTTGTTATTAAGGTACTTAAATAACTTTTTAGGGTTGATCTTACTTTCTATTGCAATCCTTTTTTCATTTTCAATTTTTGCTAATTTGATTGACATTTTGCAATGTTTGTTACATATCTTATAATTCTGATATGATGCCTCCGTCCCTTCTGACTTTAAGAATCTAAATTACTGCCTCTTCTTTTTAATTTCCTAAACAGATTTACTAAACAGTAGATGCCATAGCTACCTGGCTGGCTAGCTAGCCCAGTTACCAGTCCCAAAAGATACAACACAACATCAGGAAACAATGTCAAAAATCCTTATTAGAGTGCCGGTCTGCCATCTCCTGTTTCTCCAGGTTAATGTCAGATGCAGGCATTGCATTCCTGCTGTTCCCAGCAAGTCTTTCAGGTCCACTACTGCCTTGATTCTTTGCAGTCTTCTCTGTGGTGCAGGGCTTTGGGGTCCCCACTGTTCCCAGGCAAATCCCTCAGGTGAACAAGAAGCCTTTGTGCCTGCAGGCTGCAGCTCGGTTGGTGATGGGTGTGAATCCCAGCAGGGTCACAGGCAATCCTCAGTGACCCGCCTCTCATACACATCAGGAACAAGAACTCTGACAATCAGTTACAGAACTTCCTGCCTTTTAAACCCTGTTCAATCAGAAGTTAATTTAACACACCTTTGACAGGAAACCTGACACCAGTGTGCAGTTTCTATATCCTTGCAGAGGGAGTTAACTCCTTCACTCCTTTACACCATGTAATATAGTTTTTGATAATTTATTTCAAATGAGACCATGTTATTGTCACTGGAGACAAACACTTTTTTTTTTTTAACAATCTTTTTTCCTTTATTGGAGACAGATAAAAGTTGGTACATTCAGGGGTTACAATCAGTACAGTATTTAACAATCGGATAGGATTAAGTTGACTTGGTTGTGTTCTATGGAGACAGTCTCAATAAAGCCTTTTCTCAGTTTTGTGTCAAAAAAGAGATGGGTAGGGGGAGACTCAGGTTGGGGGGGGATAGATGGGAACGACAAAAGATGGGTTGGGGGGGGAGGCAGGTTTCGGGGAGGGTCGGAGGAGGGGGGGGGGGCGTTAGGGAGTTCCTCTCTTATTGTCAGTGCCGGGGGGTAAGTGAGGGGAGATGGGTTATTTTTTGTAATTGGGTCTAGTCTGGTGTCGAGATTCCTAGACTTATCCATGGTTCCCAGGTGTTGTGGAATTGTGGCATTTTTTGCCTGAGCATTGCTGTTAGCCTTTCCATGCTCATGACTAGGTTTATTCTGTTTACTACTGTCCTTCGTGAGGGTGCTTTTAGTTGTTTTCAGGCTGCTGCAACTGTAAATCTCGCGGCCGTGAGTATGGCCGACATCAGTCTGGCCTCGGGGGCCGGGATGTCCTCCATTGGGCTGCCCAGCACGTATGTCAGAGGGTCCAGCGGGACCTCCAGGCCCAGGGTCTCGTCTAGCAAGCTCTGGATTCTAGTCCAGAATTTCTGGATTTTGGGGCATGTCCACCATATGTGGGCCATGTCCCCTTTCTGTCCACATCCTCTCCAGCACAGGTCCGATGCGCCGGGGAAGATCTGGCTCAATCTACTCGGGGTCAGGTACCATTGAAATAGTATTTTGTATATGTTTTCTTTTGTTACTGTGCAGATTGAAGTTTTGGGGGCTGCCTCCCAGATGTCCTCCCACTCCTCGAGGTCTAGGGGTACGCCCAGGTCTATACACCATTTTTGCATATAGGCATGTGTGGGCGAGGGGAGGGAATTTTCGATTATTCTGTAAATTGACGTAATTAGTCCCTTCTGGTATTCTCACTTGGCAGAGGGACTCAAATTTGGTTATGGGGGGGAATTTTGAGGACGCGGACAGAGCTCTGAGAAAGTGTCGTAGCTGTAGGAATGCAAAAATGGGGAGGTGGGGGGCCGCTAATTTGTTTTTGAGCTCCTGGAAGGACAGAGCTTCATTATTCTCCAGCAGATCCGCTACCGTGCTAATATGAAGGTCCTGAAATAGACCGATTTGGGCTTGGGTGCATCCCGGAGGGAATTCAGGGTTCCCAAGTATGGGGGTGAGTTGGGAGGGGGGAGAAGTTAGGCCATATTTCCCTCTGTTTTTGGACCAGATAGACCACGTGCATTTCATTGCTCCTAACTCAAATTTCTGGGGAGGTTTTCCTTTATATTCTGGGGACCATAGCAATATAGGGAGGGGGAGAGGGGATATATAGCTAGCCTCCATTTCTAACCAGCAGGTTGTACTCGGGGGGCTGTTCCAGACTACTGCTTGTCTGAGCTGGGTCGCGTGGTAATATCTGACCACATCTTGTACTCCTAGTCCACCCCTCGTTTTAGCTGCTAAGAGCACTGACCTCGGGACTCGGGGTTTCCGATACTTCCATATAAATTGCATTATTTGCTTTTGAATATCTTTTAGGTCGGCTAACGGTATTGGGATTGGAAGGGTTTGGAAATAGTATAACAGTCGGGGAAGGATATTCATTTTAGCGGAGACGATTCTGCCGAACCAGGAGATCTGGTATGTATTCCATGTCTCTAGGTCTCTCTTTATTTGACTAAATAGGGGGGGATAGTTTGTTTTATATAGCATGGAGTACTTTTTAGTGATTTTTATTCCTAGGTATTTTATATGGGACAAGTTCCATCTATATTTGTAGTTTGATTGGAGAAGTTTCCATGTGGCTTCGGGGAGGGATATATTCAGTGCCTCAGATTTGTCCCTGTTTATCTTGTAGTCTGAGGCCTGACTAAATTCATCTAATAATTTGTGGAGATTGGGCAGGGAGATATGTGGGTTAGCTAGGGTCAGAATGACGTCGTCCGCGAAAAGGGATATTTTGTAGTTTTTGTCAGCTATAGTTACACCTGTGATGTTCGGGTCTGCTCTAACTTGGGCCGCCAGTGGTTCTATTGATATTGCGAATAGCAAGGGGGATAGGGGGCAGCCCTGTCTGGTTCCGTTTCTAATGTGGATCGGACTGGATTGTCCTCTTGGTAATTTTAAGTATGCCGTGGGGTTCTGGTAGAGTGCTCTGACCCCCTCTAGAGACGGGCCTGAGAAGCCGAATTTGAGCAGGGTTTTGTCTAGGAAGGTCCATTTCATCCGATCAAAGGCCTTCTCGGCATCTAGACTGAGGATCATGGCTTGGAGTTTGTTGAGATGCACGTGGTCAATGATATTAATAATCTTGCGGGTGTTGTCAGAGGCCTGTCTTCCTGACACAAATCCCACTTGGTCTATATGAATTAGTCTGGGGAGAATAGGGTTTAACCGGTTTGCTAGGATCTTGCTAAAGAGTTTCAGGTCTGTGTTAAGCAGGGAGATTGGTCTGTAGCTACCGCATTGCAGCGGGTCCCTTCCTTCCTTGTGTATAATTGCTAGGTTGGCAGCCGTAATTGTGCCTGGGATCGGGGCTCCTTCTAGGAAAGAGTTGAACATATCGAGTAGAAAGGGGGAGAGCGGCATGCTAAATTTTTTATAATAGGCGTTTGAGAAACCGTCTGGACCAGGGGTTTTGGCTATCTTAAGGGTGCTTATGGCTTGTGCCAATTCCTCCTGGGTGATCTTACCATTTAGGGCTTTGAGTTCCTCTTCCGTGAGAGATGGTAGATTACATCTTGCTAAAAATTGCGAGATATAGTCTACGTCTACTGGGTCTTGGTTGGGGGGGTGGAGATTGTAGAGATCTGTATAATTTTTTGAAAATTCTTGGGCTATTTCTTTTTCGATATAAGTGGTGTGGCCTCCTTTAGTGTGGATTCTAGTAATTTGGCCCCTTGTTTTTATGCCCCGAAGTTTTGATGCTAATAGTTTATCAGCTTTGTTGCCTTTGTCATAAAACTTCTGGTTGGACCATTTAAGTTTTCTCTCCACCTCCTCTAATTGGGACTGTCTTAGTTCGGTCCTAGTTTTTTCAAATATTCTGAGTAGTTTCTTGGAAGATGACTTTTTATGCTGGTGTTCCAAGGTAGTTATTTTTTCAGTTAGCTCTTTTTGCATTTTTAGTTTCTGCTTTTTTTTATAAGATGCTAGGGAGATTAGATCCCCTCTGATTTGAGCTTTGTGGGCTTCCCACAGTGTTGACGCTAGGGGGACTGACCCTTTGTTTTGTTCAAAGAACATATTTAGTTTGTGTCGAATCGTATCTACTGTTTGGGGGTCGTTCAGTAAGGTATCATTAAGTTTCCAATTATTGGAGGTGTGTTTCACAAACGGGAGAGATAGGGTCAAATCTATCGGGGCATGGTCAGACCACATTATTGGTCCTATATTGGAGTGGGAGGATGCCTGGAGGACATTTGTGGAACCTTTGAAATAGTCGATCCGCGAGTATGATTGGTGCGGGGCCGAGAAGAACGTATAGTCCCTCTGGCCGACGTGCTGGGCCCTCCAAATATCTGTGAGGGAGAAACTTTTTAAGACCTCTCTAAGTTTTGTCGCTTTTTGTTGGGTCTGGGCTACATATTGGGTGGACGGTTGGGTGGTTCTATCCTGATCGGGGGATAGGGCCATGTTGAAATCGCCAACTATGAGCAACGAAGCTAGAGCTGATTGATCAAGGGAGTCTAGCAGGACCTGGATAAATTGAACTTGATTTTCGTTTGGGGCGTATATATTTATTATAGAAATAGGGTTTCCAGAGAGGGAAACTTGTATGTGCAGGTATCGGCCATCTGGATCTCGGTTAATCTTGGAGAGGGCAAATGAAACACTGTTCCTTATTAGAATGGCTACCCCTCTTTTTTTAACCTGGGAGGAGGCGTAGTAGGCCTGGGGAAAGGTCTGCTTGAATGTGTTTGGGGGATCATTAGAGTTGAAATGTGTCTCTTGTAAGCATATGATATCGTTCCTGAGTTTTTTAAGTTCCTGGAGTGCTAACTTACGTTTTTTAGTTGAGTTGAGTCCTTTAACATTTAGGGAAGTGATTTTAATTGATGACATTATTGTGGGGTCGTGCTTCCAGGATTGAGAGGCCTGGACCCCGTATTTATCCCATGACGGGGGTTGGTTTGTTTATTATTGGGGGGGGGGCTGGTTGGGGCGCAGCTTGGTTCGTGAGTCATTGTGTCCTGAGGATCTCGGGAGGGATTGGGTGGGAGGGAGTTGGACGTGGGGAGGAAAGGGGGAAGGGGGGCACCCAAGAGGAAAATAAGAAGTGGGCTTTCTGAGGGCCCATTTGTTTTCCCCTGTGGCACCTTCGTGTCCAGGGGTTGAGGGGGGAGTCCCCGGGAGATCTTTCCGTGACGTCGATCGTGGTAGACTTCCAGGTTTGGAGGTCCGGCACCCTCCTCTTAAAGATTGGCAGGTGGGGGTGAGGAGGAGGGGAGGGAAGGGGGGTATTGAGGTTGGGTATAGCCTTGGGAAGAGATTTGTGTTCTCTAGTTTGAGGAGCTTTGTGGAGGTGGGGGGGGGGAGGGACAGGGAAGGGTGGGGGGGTGAGACGGTTGGGGGGGAGGGAGGGGGGAGGGGGGGGGGAAGTGGGGTGGGGGGGGGTGGGAGGGGAAGGAGGAGGGTGGGGCAGGGGAATGGGACGTTAGGGTGCAGGGGAGATCAGGGTTATCTCCCATGATTTCCTCGCAGTTCCCTTCGTAATGATACTGCACCGACACACTTTATTCGAGCAAATACCCAGTATGTACCTGGCAGATACCTGGAATGCGCCGCTCCTCACCTCTGACAAGCCCCGTTGTGTTTGCCTTCCCAGCCTGGGTTCATGCCTGGCTGACGGGCGGCTGATCTGTTAAATGATAATGATTAGGATTTAATAGGCTGCAATGCTTCGCGTGTCTACCAGATGGCATAAATTCATGAATTGTAATGCAGTATATATATATATATATATATATATATATATATATATATATATATATATATATATATATATATATATATATACTGTGCAGTATTGCAGCCAGCGGGAATAAAATGCTTCAATCCCTGCCTGGAAAATAACCCAATGCACTCGGGCAGAAAACAGTCACAAACCTCAATACACCCGGGTATACCCGAATTCGTGGGACTAGCCGAGCTCGAATAAAGTGTGTCGCCAGTGTATATCCTTTATAGGTTTGCATTACTAGGCACCTGTGTTTAAAGTACTTATCAGACGCCTGTTTCACTCTGTCTTAGCCATTGCCATGATGGAGTGATATTTCGGGTACCAAGCGCGTGTGTAGGTTTTCTACTGTGCTTTATCTGGGCAGGGGGGGGGGAGGGACAGGGGGGGGTAGGGTGTATGTGTGGAGGGAAGAGGGGAGGGGAGGGGGTGGGATAAGAGGGGGGGTGAAATACATTTACTGGGACAGGGCAAAATGAAATCTTCTATTCCCGGAATTAAATATTTAGAAATAGAGTCCCTAGGCACAATTTCCCAGGAGCGGGAGTTGTGTGCAAACAGAGCCGAAAACAGTCTTTGGATAGTGGCGCCTCTCTCAACCACTGTTTCTCCTCCGCAGCTGCTTACTTCGTTCTAACACCGTAGAATTGGGTCTGGATTCCTTAGTTCTTACGAAATCTGGACTTGGGTTATGATGTCACAAAGTTTAAAATCCAGGTTAGATGAATCTGACTCCCGATTGGCTGCAGGGATTCTTATGCAGTAAAAATCCCTATCTGTACCCACTGCAGCCAATCTTGTTTGTGGGAATAACATTCCCACCTATCCCAGATTTGCCCAACTTTGCAAAACCTGGCAGAGGGTCTTCTTTGTTTGCCAAGGGTATTTTCGAACCTCGCACTTTTGCCGCTTAGCATACCAGAGCAAGCCCCCTTACCTGGCAACATGTCTGAGCTGACCGGACATCTGAGCCATTTGCCTGGACATTTACTAAAATGGGGGTACTTGGATTACCCCTCCCCACTTCACACTTTAGTCAGCTAACTCTTTTCAACTACGGACTTTTCCAGACACTTTGACCACAGGAGTTTCCTGCTACACTTCTAAAGTACAGTAAACACAACTTAAGTGTCTCCCTCTGTTTCGGCCGTCGAAATGAAAAAATCCCTACTCCTATAATGTTGGAACAATTAAAATAGGGGGACTTTCATTCATAAATTTTTTATAAAACTTTCTAAAAATTGCGTTATAAACTTTTTCATGATTTTACCCCACCAGCGCTCACAGCAAATCTCAGCGCGCTAGGACATTTCTAGCAGAAGTTAGCTAACAGCCGTGCACTGTGCTGTAGGCTGCTAGGTTTTAAAACCATTTTTCCTTTGCGCGGTTACAGGGAAACACTGCTACAGTAATACATTTCATAGTTAGAAATACATTATTCTCGCCACCTTATACCTGGTGGGAGACACACAGACATTTTTATTACAATCACAGTGTTACTGCCATTACTGGGTCGCAGAGCTGACAATCTACATTTCCTTAATAAGGCTCAGGGGCACCCAGTCGGGCATAATACCTTTATTTACTGGCCTGGGTACCCCTTCACTATCACTGTTATGGTCACTGTTCTCAAATGCTTTTAGGACCCTACATCTTTCTCTAACTTTGTAATTGGTGCCAACATCTACCAAGACCACCAGGTCAATCCCAGCCCCTCTCAACAAGCTGTGTACCTGATCTGCAATGTACTAAACTCAAGGTCCTTGGTGATGAGAATCTGTAAGATTCATGCTGTTATAACTAAAGATTGCCCTATCTACCTTCCTAATAAGGGAGACCCCTACCACCATAATCTTTCTTGCTCTCTGAGTATCCCGAGTCCCCTCTGTGCTGCAGGAACTATTCCCCTGGCTGCTAGAGGAATCAGTCTCCTCTAACCTTGCGATTTCTGCCATAACCCTCCCAATATCTTCACTCAATCTAGCAAATCTATTAGATGGGTCAGCTCAAAACTGACACACATATCAAACCAGTGGCGGTGAACAGTTATCTCCATGCATCCAGTAACCATTGCAAGAAATAGCTTGACAATTTACCTGTCAGCCAGTTCAGTAGACTGCAAAAAATGTTCTACCGTTACAGACTTTCTGAGACTGAGTCACACAGGGATCTGGTCTTTTATGATTTCTGCTGCAATCTTCTCCTACTATGCACAAGAGGCTGCCTGTTTGATCTTTGGGCTGGTGTAGACTTTGAACCAGGAATCCGAGTGGTTTGGATGGACATGGAAGAGAGATTCTGGTGATGTGGACATTGTTCTTACACACTAACTGCGCTTTAGTGCTATCTGTCCTATATCCACTAGCATTTGTGCTTATCATTGGCAGTGTACTCCGTTCATTACCTACACCATTATTACCTCTTGCTATTATTCCTCTACATATTTGCTCCTTGTATTAACAAGCCTCTGTGGGGTTTCATTGTTATTGTTGTGTAGGAGGTTTGTAGGTTTATTATTTTTTGCATCCTATAGGGACTGCCTGTGCATACCTTTACTATATATGTTCTATCTGTTATATACTTCATTTAGAATGTAGGCTATTTGTCTTTCAGGGTACCTTTCTCATTCAGTCCCTTTATGTGGAGTTTTCTTTGAATATTTAGGTATTGAGTCTTGTTGTTCATACCTGCTGAGGTTTAATATATATACTTTGTCATCTCAGCATACATACTATTATTCTATTCCTTATCACTCCCTTTCATTTTTTTGCTTAACCGGCCGGTTATTAAAGTTTTATAAAGTCTGTGTAACCTGGTCCCCTCTGGCTCCTCTGTGTCTCCGTTCCCCCCCCCCCTTACCTCCACTGCGGCATTGGATGTGTCCAGAGGTTGCGGGGAAAACAGGGACAAGTGTTGGTTGCTGTGGGGGTAGAGGCAGGGTGATCGCATCGCCGGCGGCTCGCTTAGCAGGGCACCGCCATCTTGCGCATAGTCGCGCATGCGCAGTAAGAGGCGGGAGTTGCGGTGGCCCTGGATGATGTCGCACATGCGCAGTAAGAATGTGCGTGAACAGCGGTCAATAAAGGATTAGGGATGCAAGACTAGAAGCCCCATAAGACACTGGGGGCTATGAGTCAGGTGCAGGCAAGCAGCCAATCATGCAGCAGGATCCTCCCTGGACCAGGATTAATACATTGCGCGCTGGAGACCACAATAGTCAGTGCTTGGACAAAGACAGGGTAAGAGGTAGGTGCAGGGGTCTGTGACCCTCTGCACTAGGCCAGATTCCTCCTAGGCCCCAGCTAGGCCATGACTCATGTAATAAGATTGTGGCTGCTGCAGGGACAGGCCCTTTGGTAGGGACCCTGCCCATTAGCTATTTTATAAGTTAGGGACACAGCTGCAAGCAATTGTGATCTGGGACCAGAACACCCTGCAAGGAGTAAAGACTGTCTTCGCGTGGGACACTCCAGCGGGATACCACCCCACGCAGAGGCAAACTCATCGCGGATGACATCGTTGGATCGGTGGATCCTCTCTGTCTTCAAATCGGAGCGCCCAGGTGCTGGAGTACTTGGCAGGTACCTATATCTTTAAGAGCACCAACAAAATACACAAACCATAGTGGCAGCGCTGACCACATATAAGGGGTGGGAGTTGTATACTTGTGGACACCACGGGTGATTGGGTGCCCGACACCCCCGTCAGGTACTGTGGACATGGTGTGGGTTACACGGTGGTTGGATAAGGCCCTGCGAGGCGAACGGATAGATGTAACCAGTAGCATTACTATTTTCATTATTGCTGGATATCTACATGTTCATAAGTAAAGGTTATCGTTATAATCTGTGTGCTTTTATTGTTTGTTCCTGTGCAGGGTTATCCCATCTAGTTAGGATCCTGTGCAGGTGGAGGCGCTGTCGTCTATCGAATCAGGTACACCCCAGGCGCCCAGTGGCAGAGGTTCAGGCCTTTGATGAGCCACAGGTAAAGCACCACATGCACCGTAGATGCCTTATCTCCCAGAGGGTGGTGGAAAGTGCGCTATAACTGTTTGCTGCTGCAATTCAGATAAGAGACTTTCTTATGTACTTTGTATGTGGAGCACTTGTTTTGGGGCGGATAACCAGATTAGCTGGCTGCCTGGTTGAAAGGGCTGAAGAAGTTAAGTTAGTTTCCCTAACGGGAAGAGGTGTTTATTTTGTTTTATTTTGCCTTAAAGCGACAGTACCCTGATGTTCATTTGGCTGGTGGATAATAAAACCACTATAGTTAAATTTCACACCATGTCTTAGCGTCTTCTGACCCTGTCGCGAGGCAGTCTTGCCACAATATATATATATATATATATATATATATTTATATATATATATATATATGAGAGAGAAAAAGGAGAGACTGCACGCCCCATAGCGTAAAATTGTACATTTAATGGTAAAAAAGGAAGGGGAGGGGGGGAGGAAATGCACTCACAAGAGTAAAAACAATTCAGGCAATTTGTGATTAATTCACCACCATCCGGTTTCTCTGTATCAGGAATCAACAATTTTAAGCTCACTCAGGGCTGTATGGACGATGTGGCTGCTACCAGGAAACCAGAGATGTCCTCAATGGTCAAATCCATCTGTAAGATTCCCAGAGATTGCCTCCTACACTTGAATGGCCGCAATGTTATCTCGCGCTCGAGGCGGCCTCCTCGTGCGCATGAGTAACGTCGTAGTGACGCGATGACGCGATGAGGTTCCCTGACGTGTTTCGTCACCAGACGGCGACTTTCTCAAAAGGCTGATAGTGGATGCTATGCAATCTGTGTATTTATAGCCAGTGGATTGCCTAGCAACCCGTATCTGAAAAGGGATAGGCTTAGCCACATATATATTAATCTTAATAAAATGGGGCGGATAACCAGATTAGCTGGCTGCCTGGTTGAAAGGGCTGAAGAAGTTAGTTTCCCTAACGGGAAGAGGTGTTTATTTTATGTTTTATTTTGCCTTAAAGCGACAGTACCCTGATGTTCATTTGGCTGGTGGATAATAAAACCACTATAGTTAAGTTTCACACCAAGTCTTAGCGTCTTCTGACTCTGTCGCGAGGCAGTCCTGCCACAAAATTATATATATATATATATATATATATATATATATATATATATATATATATATATATATATATATATATATATATATATATAAAATAAACAGATGGCACACACATATGTGGTAAAAAGGTGCTTGTCCCATACAGGTAATGTATAGATAGGTTCCTTACCGAGTAGATCCAGGATCCCAAGATCACGAGGCAAGAAGGAGACAGCACACTCAAAGGTACAAAAAGCAGCGTGTATTCAGTAGAAAAACCGGCACATAAACCCGACGTTTCGGTCCTTGACACAGGACCTTTCTCAAGGGAGTGCTAATACATAATGACACCTGACAAACATATATACCCACCACCCATTAACAAACAGATCCCTGATAGGCTAAACCATGATGTAAGACAGCTGTGAGCACTAGCTAATCAATTATGACATCAGCACTGAACGACAGTGGTCTCAGATGGCGTCTCATATATCATGCTGATCATTACTGCCTTAGGTAGCAGTGGCGCGCGTGCGCAATGTACATCGCAACTAAATAAATAAGGGGAATACCTAAAAGGCACAGGCATTCAATGCGTATGTTAGTTTGCACAAAAAGGTCAACAGAACATATCTGTGGAACATATCCTAACAATACATAATTGAAATAGCAGCTGTAGAGACTAACATTCAAATACCGGCGTCAGCACTGGGAAACACCATGTCGGATGGCGTCAAACGTAACCAGTTAACCACCACTGCCAAACAACAATGGCGCGCATGCACAGCATACGTAACTGCAATGAGCTATGGAGAAATATCCTTAAAGACGCAAGCGACCAATGTGCACACGGTGCTGGCTCAAATAGGCAACCTAACACATGGGCAAAGCATCGCATATCATACCTAATTAAAGCGTCAAAAAGACACAAACAGCAACTTCAATCGCAATGTAAATAAAGCAAGCATGATAACGCATGCATGGCTAGCATGAGTTTAAAAAGCATAAATATAGAACAGGTGTCATAACATCAGGTAACCATAGTTAAAGAGGGAAAAATAACAAAATGAAAGGGACGGGAACGGAAGTGTTACCATGGAGTCCCAAGACACATGGGGAGTGAGTGCATAAAAATGAGACAGAAAGACAGAGGACTGGACACAAGATGAAAGCAGAGGCATACTAATAAAGCATTACTATTAAATACAGTGGACATAAGGTGGATAGGGCAATAGAAAGGAGAATAAGCAACAAAACAGAAAAAAAAATAGAAAAAAATTGCAAAAAATTACAGACACAACCAACAAAGAGCTAATGTGGTAGAACCACAAAAATGCAAAAAGTGTAAAAAATGCAGAAAAAATTGCAAAGATAATATAATGCACCAATACAAAAACAGAAAGTCAAAAGCAAAAAGCAAAAATGGCATAAAAATAAAGACAATGTGCAAAAAATGTCCCAAGTGTCAAGTTGAGTTTTTTTATCATATTAGATGAAGCATCCTAAGCGAAAATCTTCATTGAGACCGTGTGGTGACATTGTTCTTAGTTCATAAATCATTTTGGCCTCCAGTTGAAGCAGCAACTTATTCCTATCACCCCCACGTGAGGATGTATTGGCTTGTAGGATAGGCATACACTTCATTGTGGATAAACCATGCTTATATTGCCTGAAGTGTCTTGCCACTGGAAGGTGTTGTAGGTCATCACCGTTGTCAGTATCCAACAAAGCTTTTCTAATGGTGGACCTATGAACGGCCATCCTTTCCTTAAACATCCGGCTTGTTTTCCCTATATAATAGAGTCCACAGGGACATCTGATGAAATAAACTACAAACCGTGTCTCACAGTTAATGTAAGATTTGATGGGAATTGGATACCCATTGTGTGGGTGGGAGAATGATTGTCCAGTCTGCATGAAGCTGCAATTGATGCAGCCATGGCATTTATACGTGCCAGGTTTCCTCCTAAGCCATGATGGAGTCGGTGTATATTTGCTCGATGGATCAGCCTGTACCAATGCGTCTCGAAGATTTCTACCACGACGATAACACATACGTGGCGGTGCTTTGCACAATTGGCCAATTTGATTATCATTGCTTAGGATATGCCAATTCTTGCGAATATTTCGCTTAATGTAATTAGAAGCTGTTGAGTAGGTACTGCTGATGTTGATCAAATCATAGAGACATCATTATATATATATAGAGAGATATAGATAACAGTCATATGAAAAAGTCTTATCTGTCTCTTGTAGTTGTAGGGGGGATGCTTCTCTGTTCTCCACACCCTTGTGTGATAAGGCAATGTCAGGATCCAGGTTTAGAATCTTGTCCCCTTTGTCTTGTTGTCAGCTTGCAGCTCAAGACATCTGTTCGTGTGCAGTGTTTCCTTGGTCAGCCCCACGTGTGAGACTAAGGATTTCTCTGCTCTGTCTGCTTCCTGGGTCAGCTCAACTCACGTGTGAGCTCAGGAAGAATCTCTCTTTCTGTCTCAAGAGGAGCCTTTTCTCTAACAAACCTCCAATCAGCCAGATGCTGGTCAATTAACCAACACACTGCTGGATTAGAGGCAAGTTTTCTGAACAACAGGGATAAGTCCCCTGTTACAAAAATCAGTCAGTCACCACCCTGTCAGTTACCCACTCACCCTGTCAAGTTCAGTCACCTAGTCACCCACCCACCCAGTCTGTCAGTCACCTACCCACCCAGTCAGTCACCCACCCAGTCACCCACCCAGTCAGTCATCCAGCCAGTCACCCACCCAGTCTGTCAGCCTCCAAGTCAGTTAGTCACCCAGCCACCCACCCAGTCAGTCACACACCCAGTCAGTCAGTCTCCCACCCAATAAGTCAGTCACCCACCCACTGAGTCAGTCAGTCAGTCACCAAATCAGTCATGCACCCTCCCACCCAGTCACCAACCCACCCAGTCAGTCACCCACCCACTCATGCACCAATCCACCCAGTCACCCACCAAGTCATGCACCCTCCCACCCAGTCACCAACCCAGGAGTCACCCATCCACACAGTCACCCACCCACCCAGTCAACCACCCAGTCAATTACCCACCCAGTCAGTTCCCCCCACAGTCAGTCACACAATCCAGTCATTCAACCACTCAGTCAAGGGTCCAACCAACACCCACTCAGTCAGTTAGTCAGTCAGTCAGGCACCCAAATCACCCATCCAGTCAGTCACCCACCCAGTCAGTCACCTACCCAGTCAGTCAGTCACCCAGTCAGTCACACACCCACCAAATCAGTCAGTCACCCACCCATCCAGTCAGTCACCACTCAGTCAGTTACCCACTCAATCACCCACCCAGTCAGTCACCTATCCAATCAGTCAGTTACCCACCCACCCAGTCAGTCAGTCAAAGTCAGTCAGTCAGTCAAAGTTCAGTCACCTACACACCCACCAACCCAGTCAGTCACTCACCCAGTCACATACACCCACCCAGACACCCATCCAAACTAGTCACACACTCACACACTCAATTTTTATTAGGAGTTTATTCAATTTTTTAAGTGGGTTCAGGCCTAGGGATGGGCTAGGTGGCGAGTGGATTTTTTGGTTCAGTGAGTAGATTTTTGGATGATTTGTCGAGATATATTATATATATATATATATATATATATATATATATATATATATGTATATATATATATATATATATGTGTAATAGATTTAGAGAGGTTAACATCACACGTATTTTCATTACCATCGATACCAACTGTGAATTTTCCCTGAGGCTACTGATTGCATAGAAGAGGAAATTTGTTCTCGTTCTACACTGAACCTTTGTGAAGATTTTCTGGTCTAAAGTTTGATGGATGTGAGAAGGACAGTTGACATTTGAGGATGGCTCTTTACTTGTCATGCAGTTTTTTCCTAGACTGTGCCGATCCTTAAGATGGTGATATTTTACCATTTTATTACTCTCTAATGATTCTCCTCCCATAGTATGAATAATCCTCCCAGGGCTATGGTAATATGATGTGAATAAGCGCTTACATTTGGCCTCATTATGGGCTTCTATTGATAGACAGATTGTATGCAATTATTTATACATATCACTTGGGTAACTTACTGTCTCTGCTATTTGTGCATGAATGGAATATTGTTCCCTGTTTGATTTCAAATCTATAGATGACTGTATTATTGTGATGATGATGATGATGATGATGATGATGATGATGATGATGATGATGATGATGATGATGATGATGATGATGATGATGATGATGATGATGATGATGATGATGATGATGCTATTTTTACTTGCAATTTATTTATTCCTGAAATTGATCACATGTACTGTACATGCTTCTCTGATGTGGAAGTATATCAATTAGATTTGGAGTAAACTGACACAGTACCAATGATTTTATTGTGTGTATTTATACATGGGTTGATTTTGCTAATGTGAGATTAATTACTATTATTGATACTTTTTTATTTTGAATATGAATAAAAGGTCATTCATGAGTGCATTGTCAATGAGGTTTCTTTTTTCTATGTTTCTTTTCTACTTAAGCTTACACTCCTCTAAGTGCACCATCTGATATCAGATTTATTGAATACCTTATTTTAAAATGTGACAATCATGAGCTAACACACACATTCTAATTTAGTCATTAAAAAAGCTCTAACCCAGTGGTTCCCATCTCCAGAAAAAATGCCGCTCCCAAACAGGACTCAGACCCAGTCCAGACACAGAGATAGCAGAAAAATTTGTGGCATAAATTTCATCCGGGGACTTGGAAAAAAATAATATTAATAATAGCGCAACATAGTACTGTATACACAATATAAATACAAATTGGAGTTTCTGTGCATGTTCCTCTCACATGTTACATATATAAATCAAGCAGTGGGGTTATAGAGAGTAACAAACTCAGAAGGACACCTAGATCGCCTCTTCATACAGTACATCCATAGCGAATACCATGAGGTTCAAAAGAGAAGGAGGGGAATCCCATATAGAAAAACAAAGCAAATATAGTGAAGATTGCTTTCATATATCAAAACACAAAGTAAGGCACTTACATAGGCAACTTTGAGGCAGGCATTCAGACCACCCTGGGTCAAAGCACTGGAACTGGACAGCAGCACTTCCAACAACCCTTGATTCTGCTAAATGGCCGCTAAGCAGTAGATGAAATCACAGAGTTGAATAATCTGAAACAAAATCTGAGCTGCAGTCCACAAGCAAGACTCCGCCCTACGCGTTTCGTTCACACATGCACTTCCTCAGGGGATTAAATGTCCCGCTGCCATCCGCAGGTGTATTACATAGCGTCATCAATGATGTCACAGCGTTCTCCATCGTCTGGTGCGTCATCGCGTAAACCGACGCTCATAACATCACAATGTGTTCCCACACTGCCGACATCATGACGTGATCCATTGGCGACCACTTCACAGTATAGTAAATGTTTGTACCAGCTGCCTGGGAAACTCTCACTTGCCACTGAGCAACCAACTAGAGCACTGCTATGTTAAACATCATTTGCAGCTCTCCCTTGCCACGGCACCACCAATGAGTGCAGCAATCCTTATTTACTACATTAAACAGAGGGACACCATACAAAATGTTCTTTTAAATATAGAACTAACTAAATAATCAATTTTACACATAATAGCATCTAAAACAGAAGAAAAGATGTGTGTTGATGCAAAATAGATGTTATATACATGAATTACAAACTTTAATATATCAATAAGACCCACTTTCATAGGTTTAATGAGACAACTAATATTGTAGTCCTAAGTATTTTAACATTAATTAGGGTTAAATAAATAAATAAAAAATGAAATTAAAAATAAATAATAAATAGTGCTTACCAGAAAAGAGTAATAAAATAGTAAAATATAATAAACTTAAATAAATAAATGTTAGATTATTATTAACCAAAACATATCAGTGAGTGAAATAAAACAAAATTTAACCCAAACCTTAATTAATAATCAAATACTATTTACAATGTATTAATAACAAGGGAGAAAAAAGGAAGAAACAAATCAATATAAGATGTACCTGCAGCTCGAATGAGAATGTGTTATGGGATAGAACCCCCAGACACGCTGGGATTGGAGCCCTTTCTCCAGGTAACCAGTGTCTCTTCCAGAAGGTGCTTGAAGTCAGCGTGCTTTAGATGCTTGAGGAGGACTTTTCCTAATCACATTTTGTCCATGATGTGCTTAGCTTCCTCACCTCTGTGGAGGACTCTTTGTTCAAGCTTCGGTTTCCATTTTACCAAGCCTTCTTTTAACCACTTGGTCACAACTTTTTCCATGTGTCAGGCGATCTTTTTTCCCACTAGGGTGATCAATTGCATCGGGTTCAATATCAATGACCATGGGTGGTTCAACCTGGGTAGAGTTTTTATCCACTCTGTTTGACCCCCATGGCATCTCGGTTAGGTAGTCGGTGGGCTTATCATTTTGGGCCCCCCTTTCTTGACTATTAGATTTTTTAAGCTGTCCAATGTTTCAATGTCTGGGGAAGTCCCAAGTGATGTCTTGTGGGGTACCTCTACTGAAGGTTTCAATTCTTTCTTTCCACAGTCTCTATAACCCTCAGGGCTTTCTCGTAGTCCTTTTTCCATTTACACACATCTGAGTTGAGACTCTGGGTCTCCTGGTGTGAGACTGCTAGCTCTATGTTGAGGGCCTGAAGCTCTTTCCGAGAGACTTCAAGCTCCTTTCAAGAGACTCCAAGCTCTGTGATGAGAATGAGAGACTCCTTCTGATATTGTCCAAGCTCTACACTGAAACAGAGGGCCTTCTTTTGATTCTCCTCTTCTTCTGCTGCATGTCAGCAATAACTTTGTCTGAGTGGCTTCTGCTTCTTGTCCATGGCGGTAATATAAGTGTTCGTTGTCTCCAGAACCATATGAGCCATCATCAGTTAAGCCTGCCTTTCCTCGTGTTTATGGGATAGCTGTTGAAACTTCTGTAGTATTAGGCCAATTTGCTTGATCTGCTCGTATAGAAACTATTTTATCAATTGTTCCTGGTTAAAAGTCAAATGGAAAATTCTGGGGCTCGAAAATAAGCAAACGAAGAGAGAGATTAATGAGGTCTCTCCTAAGCAAAAATACTATATATATATTTTTTATAAGGACCTGATCAAACCCATAGGTCCATACAGGAAGTGTTTGTGTGGGGGTATCCAGTAGAGCCAGGGTGGGCAATCCTTTCACCATTCGCCACTTGTGGCGAATTGGGAGTCAAAGTGTGGCGAATTGAGTAACCACAATATAAGGGCCGCCGGGACTCCTGCACTCACTGTGCGGCCCGCGGCGGCTTTCCGCTTTCCCTCTCGAGTTCGCTCCCGTTCCCCCATGCTCTCCCCCCTCCCCGATCAGCCCGCTCACGCTCTCCGCCCTCCCCGATCACGCTCTCCCCCCTCCCGGATCAGCCCGCTCTCCCCCCTCCCCGATCAGCCCACTCTCCCCCCTCCTGGATCAGCCTGCTCAGAGAACTGCAGGCAGCAGCGCGCTCTAGCATTGAGGCACTTACGTGCCTGCTAGAGCACACGCGTGCAGTCCTGCCTTCTCTTCCGCCTCCTCCGAGCAAACCGAGGTAGAGAGGGAGGGGGTGTCATTGGAGGTGCAGGGGGGGGGGTCATTGGAGGTGCAGGGGGGGGTCATTGGAGGTGCAGAGGGTGGTGATTGGAGGTGCAGGGGGGGTGATTGGAGGTAGGGGGGGTGATTGGAGGTAGGGGGGGTGATGTGAGGTGCATGGGGGAGAGTGATGTGAGGTGCAGGGGGGGAGAATGATGTGAGGTGCAGGGGGGAGAATTATGTGAGGTGCAGGGGGGTTGAGTGATGTGAGGTGCAGGGGGGGAGACTGATGTGAGGTGCAGGGGGGGAAAATGATGTGAGGTGCAGGGAGGGAGAGTGATGTGAGGTGCAGGGGGAGAGTGATATGAGGTGCAGGGGGGGAGTGATGTGTGGTGCATGGGGGGGAGAGTGATGTGAGGTGCAGGGGGGCATAGTGATGTGAGGTGTAGGGGGGAGAGTGATGTGCGGTGCAGGGGGGGAGAGTGATGTGAGGTGCAGGGGGGGAGAGTGATGTGAGGTGCAGGGGGGAGAGTGATGTGAGGTGCAGGGGGGGAGAGTGATGTGAGGTGCAGGGGGGAGAGTGATGTGAGATGCATGGGGGGAGAGCGATGTGAGGTGCATGGGGGGAGAAGGATGTGAGGTGCAGGGGGGGTGGGATGTGTGTGGTGTGCAGGGGGGTATTGTGTGTTTGATGTGGAGAGGGAGTATTATGTGTGTGGGTGAGGGGGAGAGATGGGTGTATGAGAGATAGGTGGGGTAGTATCGCAAAGGTTGATAGTGAGGGGTGCTGGGGGAGATATATGAGGATGATGATGAGAGGTTCTGGAGGAGAGATGATGATGATGATGATGATGATGATGATTTTTCCCGCGCGGCCCAAATTTTTTTTCCTTGGAGCAGTTCGGCCCTTCTCGCTTTACGAGTTGTGCAGGCCTGCCTTACTTGGTAGGTAAGGAGCACGCTCTGGCTGTGTGGCACGCTCCCCTTCCTCCGAGCCCACTTCAGTGGTGTGACGCGCTTCCTCCCCTCCAGCACCAGAAGCAGATGCGCTGACACGCTCCTCCCCATCCCCTCCGTCACCTGGCCAGGCCCTCCACCACCGCTTCCTTCCCTTTCTTTCTCAGCCGCCGCAATCTGGTTAGGAGACGGGGCTGATGCGGGGGACGGGGTCTGATGCCTGATGCGGGGGACAGGGGCTGATGCCTGATATGGGGGAGATGGGGGCTGATGCCTGATATGGGGTCGACAGAGGCTGATGCCTGGGATGGCGGGGAAGGGGGCTGATGCCTGGGATGGGGGCTAGACGGGCTGATGCCTGGGATGGGGGAGGGGGGCTGATGCCTGGGATGGGGGACAGGGGCTGATGCCTGGGATGGGGGGGGAGGGAGGATTATGCCTGATACAGGGCAGGGGAGCTGATGCCTGATGAGGGGGTGGGGGCTGATGCCTGATACGGGGGACGGGGGCTGATACCTGATACGGGGGAGGCGTGGGGGCTGATGCCTGGTATGGGGGGTAGTGGGCTGCTGCTGCCTCATGATGAGGGGGCTGCTGGGGGAGATGATGAAGGGTGCTGGGGCAGATGATGAAGGGTGCTGGGGCAGATGATGAAGGGTGCTGGGGCAGATGATGAAGGGTGCTGGGGGAGATAGTGGTGGTGGCATGAGGGGGTGAGAGGGGGAGGGGGGTGAGGGAGCTTGAGGGGGGTTATGGTCTGAGAATTTATAAACTTTTTCAAACCGTGTGTTTAAAATTTTTGCATGCGCAACATAATACCTACATTTTTACATGGTGTGGCTATTTTCACTTCTAATTCGCCACACCTGTGGCTACATTGAAAAATAGGTTGCCCACCCCTGCAGTAGAGGATAAAGTGATAAGATGGCGCCTACCTGGCCTTGCTATTAATCAGAGTCTGCAGCAGTCAGAAATAGAAACAGGGTACAGCACTGACACAAATAAATCTGGAGGAGGGTCACATTAGAAAATATGCAGCAGCCAGGAAATATTAATTAAATTACACCCAATTATCTTAGATATCCATTCAACACCTGGTATAGCCCCCCTAAATGTTCACTCTGCTCCTCTCTCACCGGACTGGGTAGATCACTGTTGCCGCACGGAGTGGGATGTACCTCTAGTCCTCCTTTCAATCAGGGCTTGATCGGGGTCCTGTGTGCTGTCCGCGAAGGATCTGAGTCGAAGAAAAAAGGAAAAACTGTGTCTCACCACCGATGAAGAAGGAGGATGACTAAGTATACAAAACGTTTATTTAGGATCATGTACAATAAGACCGACATGTTTTGTGCAAAGTGCGCTATATCAAGGTTCCCTCTGAGCAAGCCTCCGTAGGGACATTTAAATACCCCGCGTTCCCGGCATAAAAGCCGATACTCACGTCCACACCATCACGCCACAGCTGCTGTGCTGCCACATCATTATGTTGGGTACTCATCATAATAAAAAAATGTTAAAACAACTTTATTAACACCAACATTAAACTAGGGAACAAGGATTGCCACTTTCTCCAATAGAGTCTCTGCTGGTTTGTGGTTAGAATAAAGTGGGTAAAATGTAACAATACCATGTCCCTGGACACAATAAAAGCAAAGTACCAAAAAAGCTTAGCTTGTTAACAATAATAGCCTTTCTACACATGACACCATACATAATTAATAAATATCATATTACACAAATGTGTATTGGGGAATGAAAATACATAACTATAATTCAATAACATAACAAAATCATATTTAAAAAAAAATTACGTTTGACTTCCGATATGGCGCCAGATGAGTAAGCCACACTTCAGAGCAGCTTTACTATCTCCTGAGGAGATTTTCGAAATATCTGCCAATAATCTGCAGAAATTTACCAAAAAGTGACCAGCACAGTAGAGAAAGTCTTGCTCTAACACTTTATGGACAAGTTCCTGTCAAAAACTGGAGAAATGGCCCTGTAACAGATGTGTGCAGAGGTTCATTTAATGGAGACCGATTAGGGTGAAATTATATCTTGGATTTGGATATCTTGGAGTCTGTCCTTTTAACAATGAAAAACATTCAAAATAAACAAAATAAAGGCCTTCTCCACTTTGCCAAATACCTAAACCTTTACTCCAGCCATCTCTAACTCACACACACATATACAGTATATATATATATATATTCACACATTACCAAACGGCAAGGAGGCGACAGCACTCAGGATGTAGCTAAACAAAACCCTTGTATTAAGCATAGCACAAAACTCCAACGTTTCGATCCCACTGGGGGATCTTCCTCAGGGGGGTGCTCCAAAATGTTGGAGTTTTGTGCTACAGTATGCTTAATACATAAGTTTTGTTTACCTACTTCCTGAGTGCTGTCGCCTCCTTGCCGTTTGGTAATGTATACCTTTATCACTTCTATGGGACGTGCATCAGTTTACTATTAAACCTGTACAGGAGTGCCAGTGATTCTCTATTTTTTATATATATATATATATATATATATATATATATATATATATATATATAGCAAATGGAAATATTATTGTATGCTCCTTTGCATGTCTTAGACAGGTCTGCAACCCCGCCTTTCACCATTATCACCCAGCACACAGCACTTCCACTGCAGCAAGGGATTCTGGGAAATGGCATGATATATATATATACACATACGTGTATATGCACAGACACTCTATACTACACCACAAGGAAGGAAGATACTGCTCAACAGTGGGACATCATTTGCCTTTATGCTTGTATTTGCAATTTTGGGAATATCCCTTTGAGCGCTAGTTAGTAACACACACACACACACACACACACACACACACACACACACACACACACACACACACACACACACACACACACACACACACACACACACACACACACACACACACACACACACACACACACACTATACTACACCATGAGGAAGGAAGATACTGCTCAACAATGGGACATAATTTCTTACTACCAGATCATTCCACAAATGATTTAAAAATCAAAATCCTCAATGGAATGTTCAAACGCACACAAGAACAGAAAACATTTGAGCTCAGAATAATAAGAATATTTGACACCAAAACAAGTGGACTTAATGCAGACATGGGGTTTCTCACACACTATTAGAATTTGTTGTAATGGTGCTCCCTGCCATTGTGCCATCCAAACCTCCCCCCCCCTCCAGCATCCTCTTCTCCCTCTGTGCTGCTGTGGATGTACAGTACACCCCCCCATCCCCAATTCTCACCTTCCTTATCTCTGTTTTAACACTCTTCCAGTGCCTTCCCCACCCTACCTCATACATCTCTCTGTTCTACAGTCTTCCTTTGTTCTTTTTTTCCTTTTTTTTCTTTTCCAATCCCTGTCTATGTCACAGAAACCTTTGTATATAGTATTGCTGACCTGAGGATGAGAGGAAAACTCTTGAAAGCTTGTCCCATGACAAACATTGTTAGTCCAAATAAAAAATGTATCACCTAATACTGAAGAACTCAATTATTCTGCACAATCGCAACTGGACTAACATGGCTATTTCCGTTTTATTTATATATATATATATATATATATAAAACGGAAATAGCCATGTTAGGCCAGTTGCGATTGTGCAGAATAACACACACACAAACACACGGATATGTAGCTCTTTAATTCTGGTCACTTCTGCACATGGTTATTTTATTTTATGTTTTATTTCTCAAGCTTTTGTAGGAACTGTAGGCAAACAAAAGCACAACAATTTTCCCAGATGGTCTCCAGGGCTCCTTTGATATTCAAGGGCTACCTCTCATCCCAACTTCTGACACCATACTGTATGTACAGTAGGAGACGAGTGCAGATGTATAACCAAAAGACAAAAATGCCCAATGCTACATCCAATTTAACAAAATACATACAGTACTGCAATACTTCAGAGCTGATATTCTCATGAGTAAGGGTAATTTAGTTAAACCCTTTAGCCAAAGCATTATAAGCCTGCAGCCACGTCACGGCAAAACCATTATTGTGTGTTTAGCTTTATAACCAGCGAGATATATATTGGGAAAAATAAACCATTGCTTTTATTCAGCCCAAAGCTTCAAACAATATAGCTGTAAGGCAAGAAAACAAATAAAACAAACCTATCCCTTTGTAAGGGCTGACTCACGCTTCTCCATCCAAAGAGTTACTGGTACAGGGTGCTTTTTCCCGCAGTCTAGGGCCCGGGTTGGTGTGCCAGGGGTGATTCCTCTGACAGGTTCCAGGGTTCGCTGTGTTTTGGAATAGAGGATCTGGTTCCCTGGGATCTCTCTGGCAGCACACACTTCCTTAGTGCTAGACAGATCCCCTGCAGATTAAGCAGGAGGCTTTTCTACATGACTGATGAGCCAGGTGGAGATTTGCTAATTGTCTGTAGCTGCAATTAACAAGCTTCCTACTGGAACCATCAGCCGCATACATGCTTTCTATTTGGAGCCCTCTTTACACAGGGGTTAAGGCCATGTCACAGATTCAACAATACTTTTTATGTGTTTGTCAAAACTTGCAGATTTTTGAAATCCCCTCAGTCTGGGACCACATCCGTGATGATTGGAGTTTGCCTCCTTGCATGGAGTGCTACGTCATGACGTTTTCTTCTATTCCAATACATGAGCTGTAGGAAACTCAGACGCCAGCACCAGCTCTTGCACAAAAACAAAGCTATGAACCATGTGGAGGAAATTGAAAAAGTAATGTAAAGTGTATTAAAGTGAGTACTGTACTTCTTTTTCAAATGTATGATTTATGGGTTACGGAGTGCCTATATTTTTTTCTCTATTGTGCATTACTTTCTGAATGGCCAATGGTGGTGACCTTACCGCTCAGCCTAATACTACTAACAATAATGTCAATAGACCTATAAACAGGGTGCTATAGGACAAACAGTCCATTTTAACAAGGTGGGTCCGAAGAGAACCCAAAATAATCCTATATCTAGCACTCGCTGTGGAAAGTAGTGAAAGGAGTAATTACTCCAAGAGATGTAATTATCTCTAACAAATGGTGTCTAACCAAGGGCTAACGATCAGCTGACATATAATATACATATATGTCCACATAGGACTAAAAGTGACAAAATAATAAAGTTTTAATAAACATATCATATCAATAAATGAACATATAAAGTGTGGTGTAACTAAAATCCTCTAGGTAGTTTGCGCCGTATATATACAACAGTTGGCATAGACCTAATCAAATGAGAGGTAGATGTGAGATAAAAAGTAAATATACCAAATCTAATCAAAAACAACTGGTGCAGCAGCATACTGTACAGATATGGGTGTATATGTACTACAAGGAAAACCTCAGTATATACAGTACAAGGAAGGTAGTGTACTATCTATCCAGTATAGACAAAACTACAGGAGGTGTAACCATACATGATTAACAGAGAAGTATATATCAAATAATCCCATACAGATTCATATAAAAGGCAAAGGCACTTGGCAAAATACATACAGATATAAATAGTGTATAAATCTCCCATATGCCCAGAAATGCATCAATATGATGGGAAAGATCTCTGTAAGTACAGTAATGTCTCATAAGACCCAACCCATAGTGTCAAATGACAAGAAATGTACACATGAATCCCTGATTAACTAGGTGGATGTAAACAGCCAAAAACAATATGTGGCAAATGCAGTGTAACTCTAAATAAACATTGATACACTAGGCTGTATAATCAAACCTCAATAGGTATAGCGTGTGTATGCTCCGTCAGAGCGTACACAATGTATCAAAAAAGAGCTACAATACAAGCCGTTTCTGCGATGCAGCTGCTGCACCAAGATGGCGGCGTCACGCTTCAGGACATCAGTGATGGCGCCGCTGGGGCAGTGCATGGAAGGCTGAGGCAGGTGAGGGATGAACAAATTGCTCCCCTCATGTATTTGTAATAACCCTGGTAGCAATAGAGAATTAATGCAGATGAAAAATGACTACACACATGAATGACCACACTATATAGATACAGTATGCTTATGTAATTAATTAAATATATTGCGTGGCCAGTGTCCCAGACATAAAAAATATTCACCACCCTACGGAAATAATGGACAAAACAAAATCAATGAAAATATATAAAATTGATACCAAAAAATAAATATTTAAAATGCTGATGATTAAATAGTTTATAAAAGTATAATTAAAATTAATTTAGTATTGATATAGGTCCTCTATAATTAAAATAGAAAACAATAGTCAGCTGCGGGCACTCAATAACCTATGTGGTGAGTACAGCCTTAAAAAACATATACAAACAAAATCAATTCCACATTAAATACAGATATAAATATGAATGAATAAAAACCATAGAGATTTAAAAGTCCAATCTTGAGGGTGATGCAACCCAGGCGTCTCCACGTCGTGACGTCACTCCTTGCTGAACGGTAGTGACTACAGCAGGAGGAACAAGGGACTCCATACACACACTGCTCCTGGACCACAGCAACCTTAATATCTTCTTAAGATAGGGCAACATGTACAGCCTAGCATGTGTCCATATATGAAGGAATTAATGGTTACTTATGGCTTATGTAAGGAGAGAAGAGAGAAGAAGAAGAGAGAAAGAGAAGAGAGAGAAAGAGAAGAGAGAGAAAGAGAAGAGAAGAAGAGAGAGAAAGAGAAGAAGAGAGGGAAAGAGAAGAGACAGAAAGAGAAGAGGAGAGAGAAAGAGAAGAAGAGAGAGAAAGAGAAGAGAGAGAAAGAGAAGAGACAGAAAGAGAAGAGGAGAGAGAAAGAGAAGAGAAGAAGAGAGAGAAAGAGAAGAAGAGAGGGAAAGAGAAGAGAAGAGATGAGAGAGAAAGAGAAGAGAAGAAAAGAGAGAAAGAGAAGAAGAGAGGGAAAGAGAAGAGAAGAGATGAGAGAGAAAGAGAAGAGAAGAAAAGAGAGAAAGAGAAGAGAGGAAGAGAGAAAGAGAAGAGAGGAAGAGAGAAAGAAAGAGAGAAAGAAAGAGAGAAAGAAAAGAGAGAGAGATATCCCTGACTACTATTCTGCACAATGGGATGGCAGTAAACCCTGGTACTATCACGTTGCCAGTAGTTGGTATGGGGGTTTTCCCCCTCACCTTTGGTACTGTACTTGAGTGACAGCAGGGGGGTGGTGCATCCTGTTGTAGCTGGGACAACGGGGTACCAGGCTTCTGGCTGTACATAAGGGCAGGACCACCCTAAAGTTAGTGGTAGCTTCTTCCCCTCTGAGGAAGGCAGGTCACACAACTGAGAGCCTGATATTGGGGCCTTCCCATGTGCTCTTCCCTCCGGGGGAGGGTGTGTGGACCATGCCTCCGCTAGGGAGGTGGGGAAGAGCTAGTATGGCTGTGGGTGGTCTTGGCCTGTAGTGACGGTCCTGTTCCTGTGTCCCCACTACCATCGGCGGACGACTCAGCCCTCCTGTTGCCAGCAGGTATATGCACCATACACCCTGTAAAGGCCCCTATCTGCGTCATGTGCAGTAATTTTTAATCTTTCAACATAGCAACATACCAATATTATTTCCTTAGTTGATTTTGGTAACCCTTTACCTTTCTAAATGTTCATCCATTAGACACTGGATATGTCTCGCAGCCCATGCTCTCGGCTACAGTGTTTTGTTTCCTCATCTCTCTATGGAGAAATAAACGACAGTATAATATTGGTAGTGTAGGCTCTACGGAATGGGTTTACCATGATGTGGTTGTGCTTCAAATATTTTGGTCAAATTATTGAACTAAATAACCCATTTGTATGAAGAATGAATATAGATAAATACATATTAAAGCTGCAGACCAAGCAATATCCTACATGTGTGTTTTGTTAATATAAATCAGATCTCTATGATGAGAAAATCCTTGTAGCATTTAAAAAAAAAAACAAGAACTCTGAATTACATATTTTATGTATTATAATGTAACAAGCATTTTTTATTTCTATAGCAACCATTTACAAAGTTACATTCCATTTCTCTTCTGAAACACCCCTTTTTGAGCCCTGCACCTCTGTAGCAGTGTACCAATTGTATCTAGTGACTGCCTGGTTACATGATCTTCCCCACAGAACTTTGCATCTTGGGTCCTCTTTTGCTGCATTGACAGCCATTTAGTGAACCCTCGAGCCGAAACTTCGCCGATTGAGCACAGGAGAACGGATGAATCGTCAACTTAGCTAATTACTTATCATTGTGGGGATTGTATTGATGCACATGTTAAAAAAAAATATGTAAAAAAAAAAAAGCTGGCAGCGGGACCGCTGATTTAATGTACTAAATAATTTGCCATATTTCATGTAGCTTTTGTCTTTTGTTGTATACATTAGGTCACAAACCCAGTAGCACTCCAAATGACACAAATACACTATATATAAAATGTAGTTTGTTTCGTTTTGGGCTTGCTAAACCAGTGTATGTCTAAATATAAATTGAAAATAATTTTGGGAAGTCTTATGACCACTCCTCCTTAGTTTAAGCTCACCCATCCCACTTAATCAGTGGATCCTGAAACACACACGTGGATGATAATCTTATTAAGAGATCTCTTCCCACCAGGGGAGAGGAGGTGCACTTGCTGCTGTGAAACGCATGGGAAGTATATACAGTATGTTCTGCTGCACTGTTTATTTAGATTTGTTTCACTATAATTAGGTGACTTCTGCTTTTCAACCAGTTTTAACTGCACTGTACTGTAGCTCAAACATAGCACTTCTACTACTTCTTACATTTTAACCTTTTAGGCATTGCATGTATGTCACGCACCCCATGCTGCTGGCTGCAGTGTTTTGGTTCCTTGTCTCTCTATACAGAGTAAGAAAGAAATAAGACAGTATTATATTGGTAGTGTAGCACCTGCATAAGTGGGTTTATCATGACATGGTTGCAGGCTTAAAATATTTCTACCAAAGTATTGAACAAAATGAATCATTTATGAAAAAAGAATATAGATCAAATACATAGTAATGTACTAAATTATTTGTCATAATGGATGTAGCATGGAGCTTTTGTCTTTTGTTGTATTATTGAAGAGTGCAAGACAATAAATGTGTGTGTGTATTCATATATAAATATGAACAAAAAACAAACAAAAGCGCAAGCTCCATAGCACGTGACTGAGTAAAAAATAAGGTACATTTACTTGGATACTAGCACACTGGTTTAGTTTCCTGCCTTGCTGTTCTCTGCCTTTCTGCTCTGGTTGCTAGTTTGGTTCCTCTCCCCCTATCCTAGGAAGGGGTTCTGTGTTTTTGGAGGGGATTCCTCTATATTATATGATATTTCCTTAAAGTAGGTGTTATTTAATAGTTAATCCATTTTTTTCCTTTATCTTTTTATAATTTTAGTTATTTTTTAATGTAACAATTGTTGTTATTATATGTAATTAGATATAATGTTTATTAATGCACTACGTGAATTATTAATCTAATAATTTTTGTTAGTACATATAATGTGAAGATTGTTTTGTGAATGTTGTTCTCATCACAAGTGAGAAAAAGCGTAAATAAGAAACACAGTCTGAGGTAATTTTGAAAACAGAATAACATGTGAATTTATTCAAGTCAAGTGCACAACGGAGACAGCTTCAAAACAAAAGCTCTCTAAACAATAAACATGGTATGCCATATATTTATACCCTAAATCCTATAGCTCCACCCCTTTATGGGGGGGCTTGCACGTCACTAAACATTACCTCATTTTGTAATACATAACAATATTAAAATCGATGTCATTTTGGAATACATAATAATATTGTATAACTACCTGTCAGCTAGAAACCATTCTGGGGTTAAATGGGATGTGCCTTGTAAGGTTAAAACTGTCTTATGCCAAGCTCTGGAATTGATAAGGTTAAAAAGAATACGCTGGCCTTGCTATTTTCACGGGAGGCTATCGTAAATAGCTTGAGACCAACTGTTCAATGCTTGTCAAAATATTGTTAAAACAAGACCACAGAGAATAGGGTTGCCTTATAAGTCACCATTGTATATGTCTCTTGCTCAGCAGTTAAATGTTTTAAGCTCTACAGAAAAGGCATTATGTGAAGGATACATGTAAATTTAGATGTGTACCCATATTTGTAACAGAAGACAACTGTATTTTTGTCCCTGCCTTGTGTATATACACTACCGACACACTTTATTGAAGTGTGGTCGGTACCGCAAGCCGGGAAATCTCCCGGCTTGCTAGTGGCCGCCCCTCGGCGTGCCGCGCGTCATAGACGCGCGGTCACGCGTCATCGGGAGCGTGCGCCCGCTGCACGCGTGTCCAGGGGCTCCCCGAGGGAGCCCTGGTGTCCCGCAATCGCGGGACAGCGGCAGGGGGTTCCGGGGGACCCGGCGGACCCGGCAGCGGTAGGGAGAGCGCCCCGATCGGAGGGCGCTCTTCCGCTGCTTCGGCGTGCGCCCGTCACACTCGGGCGCGCGCCAGGCTACTGCTGCGGCACAGAACGGGCAAATGCTCGAATAAACTGTGCCGCAGCAGTAAACCTGCTTGTGAATCATTAAAATTTAGTTGTGACAATTCAACCACTAGCTTCCTTGAATTTTCACAGCTCCGAGCTCGTATATGCTACGCTAATTGAAAGCATCCCATATCTGTTGCGTTTCAGTAGCTCCCGGGAGAAAAGGTTTTGCTTGCCCTAGAAGGACCTGATCTGTAGAGATCTAACATGCCTATTCTGCCACCTGGTATTTGTGTGAGAACTAGTTTCACTGCAAGAATCTAAGTTTATTTCATGGGTTCTCATAACCTTTAGCCTGTTGACACTTTCAATTTGAAGCTGATTGGATGAGAAAGGGTCAATAAATTCAGCTAAGAGTGATAACATTCCATTTTCTGCTTCACACATTTGTTTATACAGAAATGTAACACAGAAATTAAGACTCACAAAGACAAGACAAGATGGCGGATTTAAATATTCACACAAAATGGCTTCATCCTAAATGCTGTTATGTTGTTATGCCAGACCCCCTAATATCTCATCTTTGTCACAAGGAATTAAATAGGTTGATTTTAATATTTTTAAAATTTTATTTAGATTTTTCTATCATTCATTTTTATATGATGTAGTGGTATTTGGTTGTTTATATATTCATATTATTATATTCTAATTAATATATTGATTTATTAATATCTTTTGAAACTAGAATTATAGGTTTAGGTTTTAATTTCAATTTGGTATATATATATATTTTTTTCCATATTTGATGAAACTTAGATTGGTAATAGTGGGACAGCTTTTTCTAACATGTCATTGTGTTAGTTGAGTTTATACATAATTAAATAGTTTAGTTTTAGTTATTTTCATTGTATGATGTGAACAACATAATTATTGAAGTTTTTTTTGTTGTTATTCATTGTAATGTTGATATTTATAGTAATTTTAGAGTTATACGATTTGTGGTAAAACTTAGTACTAATGTGAAAATAGGTTTACTTGATCCAGCCTATTTAACTGGCTGTCCCTGACAATCACATAACTCCTGACGAAGTCGCCACAGTGTGACGAAACGCGTAGAGCTGTGACATCATCGCGTTTGTGTTGGTGTATTTGGAGTCCCTGGCTTCCCTGCGCTCCGGCTGGCGGTAATTTCAAGTGTTAGCAATCATTGTATGAGGGAGCAAAGGACGTGCAGGCATTGGATGCCTTTATATCTTGCTGCCAATTCATGGTGAACCTGGGCTGTTTACATCCACTCTACAAACCTGGGACTCACCCTACCACCGCAGATGACCACAATAGAGATTTCTCTCCCACGAATGGTTCTGTTTGAAATCCTGTAAGTGCACATTCTTATGGGTTGCTGATTTTTTAAGTAAATGTACCTTATTTTTTACTCAGTTACGTGCTATGAAGCTTGCGCTTTTGTTTGTTTTTTGTTCATAGATTCCAAAAGTGGTTGGCTATACCACTCCCCTTAAAGCTGCAAAGATGCTCCCTGGATCTTCTATTGGGACTATATTTCTCTCTGGATTTTTTGTTTGAGTGGAACATTCAATTTGGATTTTCCTTTTTTTCACTATCACGTTATGGTTTGTAGATATTATTAGGTTAAATTGTAGTAATTTTAATTTATCTTAATATTTTAAATATGTTATTATAATTGATCATTTATTAGGGTTATTTCACATCCTCTTTAGCGCTAATTAATTTTTGTGTTGTCTTCATATATAAATATATATATATATATAAGAGGTAATAAGAGACAGCACTCAAAAGAAATTTGGTAACACAGGTGTATTCAGTGAATAAGGGGTTACATCAAAGATGTTTCGGTCCCCCAAACGGGACCTTCTTCAGGGCTTTGTGAGGGAGGACTAACCACGATACCACATATATATATATATATATATATATATATATATATATATATATATATATATAGACACACACCCAGGGATGACGAAGTGAAAAGAACCAGCTAATAGCCACCAAGCAATAATACAATTGAGCAATAAATCAATGAAAAAGACCGCCAAAAGTGACGTCATCCGTCGTGTGGCTTAAGTAAGCATGTAATGTAACATTATCTATATGGTACAGGCACCTGCTTTACAAGTGTGCCTACAGGAGTGCCTGCTGTTTTATTTGACAATATATATATATATATATATATTATAGTATTGATACATATATATATATGTATGTATGTATATATATATATATACATACATACATCCGTATGACAAACAAAGAAAGATATCGCTAACAACTAAGTTGAATGAATGATATCATAACCAGTGAGTATCTAATCTTATATATGGATAGTAAACCACATAGAACAAAGAATCCCAACACAAGCACTCAGATAATAATCCCAATAATCAAAATATATACCAGAAAGTTACAACATGAATGTAATAGAACAAATCAAAAGTCACAAATACAAAGATAAGAAACATAATGACACAACCAGGAAACCTTCTAAAAAAGTAACTCTAAGGACTCGCTGCAGTAGTGCAAACAACACAAGACTAGAATTAGATTGTAAGCTCTTCGGAGCAGGGACTCCTTTTCCTAAAATGTTTTGCCTTGAAATTTCTGAAGACGGCTCGCGTCTATTTTTCTCAGAGCATCTTTTGGTCAGGTCAAATCTGCCGCTGCTGTATTGGCACTTAGAATCTCCTGAGCTGATTGGCTGCTAGGTTTCTTATAGAATTTCAGTCCCATTCACAGAACACCTCAACCAATCAGAGCGTGGGAATTTTGTCACCAGCCTATCAGCGTTTTGCTGGTACCCTGAAGCTAGGCGGGCACGTTTTTCAATTCTGCAAAGGGGCATGCGCCAAACTGGCATTTCTGCTTCTAAGCATATTGAATCCCCCGCCGAGCCACTCTCCTCAGAGTCTGGGGCCGGGCAAATGGTCGCCTGATAACCCTTATTCATGCCAGGATGTGGGTACTCAAGGATAATTCCGGTACTCCGCTCGCCCTAACACCTTGGCATCTTTGTGGCTTTCAAGTCTGGGACCCGAGCAGACTTAGTGGCACCAACTTGGTAGCCAGTTAGTCTCTCGAACCACAGACTTAGAAATCCCGAGCTCATATACAGTGCACCAAGCATTATGCAAATTAAACATACCCGTTTAATAAAATATACTTGGATACTGTGTCTTGCTAAAAATGTCTATGTCCTTCTTTGGTGTCAGGGATAGAATAAGAATTCCTACTTGCTATTCTCACTAGCCATATCCCCGCCACACTGCAATAACCTGACTTTACATTTTTTATGCAAAATAAACCTCACAGCTTTATCCAATAGCTGGAGCACCCCCTGAACCCCCAAACCAGGTTCAGGGTGACTTGGGCATGAACTGGGCACCCCCCTCTAAACTAGGGACCCCTGTACTGTTCTGGAGATACATTGATCCCCTATACCCCTTTTACCTTCCTGGTCAGTGCTGAAGCAAGGACGCCTTGCGGTGAGCTGAAAGAACGTTTTCAGGGTAGGATTTTGACCGGAGCACTGTGCTTCAATGTATCCGAGAATCTTACCTGATTCCCGACTACATTTTTGGGGTATCCAGTAACTATGGAACCCTCTACATAAAGTAGCCACAATCTGTAAAGACTTTCTCCGCAAACCCCACCCTGAACTCCATAGTTTAGCAATCTCTGCTTGCTGGCACTCCTGGAAAGACAAAAACATAAAAATTCTTTATTCTCGCATATTTTACATGCAGGCACCGTAGTACATATACAACAGTCAGGTCAAAGAGCTGACACTCTAGGATCCCAAAACATGGGTCATGGGCAACCAAGTGGGCTTGACCTTTATTAGTGAGCCTGGTTACCCCTTCACCATCACAGACACCTCATGGTGCAGTACATTTATTATAATTGAAACAACACATGTGAAATACTGTAGTTGGAAAAAGCTTATCTGTATTAAGAGCTTTATGTGGCTCAATAGAAGTAAAAGGATCTTATAAGGTTGCACAGTCGTGGCTCTGGTGGGCAGGAACCGATGGTGAATGGGGCTGGTGTTGGCATGCTTCTCCAGCTGAAGCTAGCCGCCCATTAGAACGTTTTCCTCTAGTGTCCTGAAGCTTCAAAATCATGGGGGATCTCTCTCTTTAATGTGCAGAGAGACCCGTCCGCAGGGATCCAGTCAAACAGCTGACAGCAGTGAGACCTATGACTGCCTTTCCCAGGGACTTCCCTACCCTGAATGTTACAAATCGTATACAAAAATCTTTCTGGTCATGTCAAGTGTATGTAAATGAGGTGTCTTTTAACACAATATTTGGGTAGAACATGAACAGAGAGGTATGATTAACTTTAGCCTGGCAGAAATAGACAGTATATGTTAAATATAGTTATATATGGCCTTCTCTATCAACTATCTCCATACCTATAATAAAAATCTGAACTTTAAGTTTATGGGATGCTGGAAATAAGAGCGGAATGAATTCATAGGGCACATACTGTACTACAGATGTGAGGTTAGTGCTGTTTGTGCTGGACCCTTCCTGGATCTGAAATAACGCTCTGAGGACTTGTGTCTGATATGACCTTTACTGAGAAATTACTGTAACTTTGCTGCATTATAAACTCCAATTAGATTTTTCCAAGCAATAACTGACTGGACTTTTGAAAAATGTGCATTTGCACACAACATATTAATCCCACTCCACTATTAGGAGATTATTTTGTTAATGTTTATGTCTATTAGAGGTACAGTGAGTTCAAAATCTCCCTTAAGGAAAGTATGTTGTGCCATCCTCTTCTTCCCAGATTCCTTATTTTATGTGACAGCCGGGAAATGGTTAATGTTACTTACTGCGCAACTGGGGGTTTGGGAAAGTCTCATTTAATATATGCTCAATAAATTCATCACCGTGAAATAACCGTAGCTCGTTTTCCCTGATTTCACACTTGCAACACATGTCTAACCTGTGATTATGCATGAGAGAGAGATTGCCATGACACAATCACCCTGAAGTTGATTGCAGTATTTTCCTTTGATGGAAAAAAGCAGCAATCATATTCCAAAGTCAGAAGAAATAAGTTTAAAAAAGGAAAATTGAGTCTTCTGGACAAGCGAAAAATTGCCAGACATAAATGTCTACAAATATCTAGTATATTGTGCAAAAAAAAAATTAACGTGGTCTTCCTGAGCTGGGCACAGTTATACGAGTTAATGTATTAAGGACTTATTCCAGGTATGCTATTTATGCTATTTACTCCACTTTAGTACCTGCATATTTACTATTTTAAATAATGGCAAATTTACATACAGTAGCTACAGATGTAGCAGACATTCTTTCCCCGGTTAATGTGGAATAACGCACCAAAAATGCATTGCATGCATTACCGTCGCTTTAAATGGCCCACGCATTAACATGTCGTTAAATATTGCATTAGCGTTAATGGGTTAATAGGTGCAATAATGTCTGCCACAACTGGTTCTTGTTTTGTAATAATGTAAATCTAGAGGACTTGCTACACATTTTGTTCTAAAGGAAAAACAAAAAAAGAAACAGCGCAAAAAACCTCATAGTGTAGTATATAAAATTATATTGTGGTAAAACAGGGGAGTATTGCATGTACATCAGATTAAAAATGACTAGCAGGACATGTATATGGACATGTTACTAACCCACCAATTGTTGCTTATTGGTAACGATCACCGGGTGGAATCTCCTCTCACGTCTCCCGTAAGTAGTCCCAGCAACGCTCCACTCGCTCAGGTAGAAGTCAACTGCTACACGGCGTGGATACAGCAACTGCTGCGGGAAGGTAAACTTTCTCTCTGGTTCCTTGGCGTCGGTTAGCGTGCACGGCATCCACTGAGTGCGCGCATTAATGACGTCATCAGGTGGCGCCGACAGATGTCTCACGCAGTCTCGGCCAGCCAGAAGAATACCGGGGATATCGGAGATTGTCCCAGTATGAAACGAATGGCGGATAGGGTAAAGCACAGCAGGTAGTGCTAGGAATGCGCCCTCTTTATCCAACGCGTTTCGTACATGTGGTGTACTTCATCAGGGAGAGGAGATTCCACCCGGTGATCGTTACTAACCCACCAGTTGTTGCTGATTGGTAACATGTCCATATACATGTCCTGCTAGTAATTTTTAATCTGATGTACGTGCAATACTCACCTGTTTTACCACAATATAATTTTATATACTACACTATGAGGTTTTTTGCACTGTTTCTTTTTTCGTTTTTCCTTTAGCACTTGGTCTGTGGAGCCATTCCACGAAATCAGCAGCACAACCTCACATTTAAAGTAACAGGTTTTTTAATATATACTTTATATACTTAATATTCACCATTAAGCACTTTATTCGCGATTACTATCTGTTTCTATCACATTTTGTTCTAAGCCTCATACATTTGGACAAAGATTTCTTCAGCAGGGTAATTTCCTCTCTCTGAGAGCACTGGGGAGGACAGAGACTAAGGAAGGAAAATTCAAGGTAAAGTTATAGAGAGAACATAGACATTCCCAGGTTATCAGGCAGTGTAACTTGAGGGGTTACGCAAAGCAAAGTACAATCCAGATAGATCTGTGGTCATACATGTAACCCGAGTACCCCTGGTCCCCCGTAAGTCTGTTTACCAATGCTGCGGCGGCGGATCTGTACGGCGGGTGCCGGAGGTTATGGGGAAGGCAGGGACAGGTTCCGGTTGCTGCGGGGGTACAGGCAGTTCGATCGCATCGCCGGAGGCTCCCTTAGCAAGGCTCCGTCATCTTGCGCACAGTCGCGCATGCGCAGTAAAGTGCCGGGACATGCGGCGGCCATTGAAGATATTGCACATGCGCAGTGACAAGTGTGCGAACTGTGGCCAATAGAGGAACAGGGCTGCGAAGACTACAAGCCCCATAATGCACTAGGGTTGGAGATCAGTTGCCCCAGAACCAGCCAATAGGGCTGTAGCATTCCCCCCTGCAGGAAAGAGATTCAGTTTGCGCGCTGGGACCGCGAGTCAGTCGGAGCTGGGATGCAGATAGGGTAGGTTGTGCATGTGCAGGTGTCTACGGCACCTGCACTTGGCCAGAGACACAACTCCCCTTTGTAGCTTGTGGTTGCAGCAGAGACAGGCCTGTATTGTATATAAGGCACTGCCCCTGTAGAACCAGAGCATAGGGACAAAGCCAGGATGTGGCGGCATCCTGGGTCAGGGTGATCTGGGACCAGATCATCCACCTGTGCTACAGAGACTATTAAAGGTGGTACCATCCACAAGAGACCCACCCAACATTGACGCGGAGGCGTCGTGGTTCATCAACAGATCCGTGGATCCCATCTGTATCATTGGCGTGATGGGTGTGGGAGCACCCGGCAGGTACCCAACTCATCAGTGCACCAACTCAACACTTTAGTGGGACAGCGCTGTCTCACACATTTGGGTGTGTTGGATCTTTAGGGAACACTGAGACGGTTTCGGTGCCAGGAGCACCTCAGTATATTGGGGTAAAACCCCAATGGGTATGGACACGGTGTCAGGGAGGCACGGTGAGGCAGTGTTAAAGTTGTGGCATTATTGTATGTTGTGTACATTCTTCTATCTATAGTAAACTTGTTCTAACTATACTACTGTGTATTGATTATATGTGTCCTGTAACTGGGTTATTCTACACTATAGAATCCCGTACAGGTGGAGGCGCTACCGAGCATCACTCAGGTGCACCCTAGATTCCCAGCCGGGGAGGCTCAGATCTCCTGCGCACCATCAGGTATTGCACCACATCCACACACCGTAGCAACACATCCTCCAGGGGGTGGGGGAAAGTGCGCTAGATACGCAGTAGAGCAGCCAAGGTATGTGAGGGCTTAGGCAAGGAAAAGGCAGAACAGATCCAAAGTGATATACAATGGAAGCAGACAGAATACAGAAGCAGCGCTATGGTCAGTCACGTAGCTTCGAGAATGGGCTGGTCAACTGTGTGCAATTCCTTGACAGTCCGCGGCGTGAATCCTACCAGTTTGCACATGTTTGTAAAAGATGCGCAGTAAGACTGAATCAGTCACTCTCCCTGCGCATCTCTAATAGGCGATCACCAAAATGTATTTTAATAACAGCAGTGAAGCAGGGGGTCTCTGGAGCTGAACCGCATTAATTTCTACTCTGGGGACCCCTGCTTCCTGAGTTATAGGAGGGCAACATAGAACACTGGATTAACTTGCCAGTGGGCAGGTAATTTCATGTAGCCAGTCACTGGGTTGATTACCTTGTCTATCAAGAAAGGTCCCACAAATCGAGATGCCAGTTTAGTTAGGCATCCCTGCAGAGGTAAGTGTTCAGTAGAGAACCATACAGAATCTCCTACATTATATGCAGGGGCAGGATTTCGATGCTGATCAGCAAATTTATTTTGATCGTGTTTGCCTTTCTGAAGTATTTGAGGAATCTGGTTATGTACCTTTAGTAGCTCTGTTACAAGATATGTAGTGACTGGTACTGGGGTGGAAAAACATCAACCTGGAAAAATATGTGGATGATAGGCGTATACAGCACCGACAAAGTTTATTGCAGCAAATGCCGCCGGTTCACCGGGATTTACTCCGGCTGGTGCTGAGGAAAGTCAGCACATCAGCCGCATCCAGCCGCGTCCCCTCCGTTCCCCCCCCCCCCTCCAATCCGCGCGCAATTTAAACATCTTCCCGACCCTCTAGCTGCGCCTGCTGTGCCCCTCTGCTTCCCCGCTCCCCCGCTTACCTCACTTCAAACCTTCAGGGGAGTCGGGGAAGCCGGGGAAGCCGGGGAAGCCGGGGAAGCCGGGCGCTCGCTTGACTGTGACGTCACCGACGTCACGCGAACGAGCCGCTTCCCAACGCTTCTCCACGCTGCCGCCACGCATCCTGCCGAGCGGCATTTGCTCGAATAAACTTTGTCGCTACTGTATGTGCAGAAAAACAGACTCTTCTGTCTGGGACCGTGAAAAAAGTTATTATAAGTGTAACGAGTTTCCCCCACCCAATCTCATGTTGGCCCTAGCATGGGGAAACTGACTCTGGTCACAAGGCACCTGCTGGCTTACAGGACTCCTGAGTCTCCCGCTCGATGTTATGGGGAAGGTCAGGACAGGCTTCTGGGGACATACCAGTACGTACTCACAGTGACAGCGCCTCCATCTATTGCAGGCCCCAGGATATGGGGTGGAATCCCTGGAATAGAACGTCCCACTCAGGGATGAGAGATTCCAGTCTCAAAACCGCTTCTTTATAAATCAGGAACACTTTATTGCACCAACAGCATACACTGGAGCAGCATACACAGCAGTACAGGAACACAGGAGTTCTCCTGCACTATGGACCTGGCCATACACTCCCAGTCAGGGCCCTGGAAGCAGGCCTAGCTCTTCCACTATCCCCTATCAGAGTAGTGGGAACAGTCTAGCCACCTCTCCCCTAAGGGAGGGCCCACAGATTGTCAGAGTCCTGAACAACTGGATTTGGTGACTGAGCTCCTCTCAAGGTTGGAGCAACTGACTAAATACAGGAAATGCAGATCATTAAGACAGATCCAGCAAGAGCCCACCCCTGTCCCTTATTGGACACAGGCCTGACTGCACTGATTTCTCTGCCTCACTGATCTGCAGTGAGTGGAGAGAACCCATGATTACTCCTGGCAACCTGCCCTTACCAGGGATTATTGCACAGGAGGAGAAAGAACTATAGCCTCAAAACTACCCAGGGCTACATAAGCAAATTCTGCTGTTGCCAAATAGTTCATCCAGTTGTATTGGTGTACATTAGGGAAGCACACAGAGTTTGATTTACTCATTTTGTTTGCCCATTACTTTGAGGGTGATATCCTGATGATAGTGGATGATGAATTCCAAGTGCCAAACAAAAACCTTCCAAAATGTTGAGATTAATTGCACTCCTCGATCAGAAATTATAGAATTTGTTGTTTGATGTAAGCAGATCATTCAATCAACGAAAATGAGTGAGAATTGTTAGGCAGTCGGTCGTTTCGGTATTCCAATGAAATTAGCCATTTTAGTAAATGAGTACACTACCTCTAGAATGGTATAACAATTCTCGGATGGTGGTAATACCACGAAAATATCACTTGTGAGCACATTCACATGTCTCAGACATGTCTGCAACCCTGTTTTTCCCCATTAATCTTCTATCACACAGTGCTTCCGCCGCAGGATTACGGGAAATGTCATGCAAATGGACACATAGGGCCTCATGAACTAAACTCAGATAGAAAAAATTGCCAGGGTTTTAATTCGCCATTTTTTACAGCATTGCTATCACGGTATGGGTATGAAGAAAGGCCCGAAAAACAGTGATAACAACAGGGCCTGTATCTCGGGAATCATGGGGTCCACGGACCTCAAATCAATGCTGTTCTGCTCCAGAAACTCCCTGCTCATCAACACTAGTAAGAAAATTGAATTCAAATATGTAGTAAAAACCAATACACAACCCACCACCAACTGTGCCCCCACATAAAACCATTATTTATTATATTTAGACACAGGATTAATACTACCGGCCTGCGGGGGTCCAATTTGATCCCTGCGGTTGTCCGTGGGCCACACAGGGTACCCCGGGGGGCTCCCATGGGAGTCTGGGGGCCTTCAGGGGGTCCCCGCTGTGCTCCGTGGGCATCCGGATGGTCCCCACAGAAGTTCGTTGGCCTATTGGTGTCCACGGGTGGTCCCTGTGGGTGTCTTGGCATCTCCGTATATCTACCACGGGTGTCTGGGGGCCCTCATGTGGTTCCGATGGGTGTCCGGGGGGGCACAGGGGTCCCTAGGTGGTCCCTGCGGGCATCCAGGGGTCCTCGGGTGGTCCCCATAGGCGTACGTGGTTCCTTGGGTGGTCCCTGTGGGTCCCCACTGGCCTGCGGTACCATACCTGTATTTAAAAAAAACCCGAGGGCCCCCAGACACCCATAGGAACCACGCTGGCCTGTGGTATTAATCCTGAGTCTAAAAAAATAAAAAATGGTTTTATGGGGACATAGAGGGTGGGAGGGTTGTGTATTGTTGTTTATTAAATACTGTAATGGTTTTTGGTGGGCTACTGTAGGAGGTGGCTAGTGGAAGCGGTGGTGGGTGAAGGGGGTATTAACCCCAAGGATGGGTGTTTAGGCCTACCCGGTGGATAGCTGGAGGTGTTAACTGCTATGGTAATGAAGGGGTTAAGTCCACCCGCAAGCCCACCGCAAGGCCTAAACACCCACTAAGGGCCAAATACCACCTTCACCCACCCCCACAATAAGCATGGCATTGGTGGTAAACCCCTTAATTGCCATAGCGGTTAGCCGCTAACGTAATGAAGTTGCCTGTAAATGCGTTTTTCATGTATCTGATTCATGCTCTCCGGTGCTGATATTAATGGATATCAGCTCCCGAGTCTCCTAACATCAATCCAATGCAGGAAAAATGCATTTTTTTTTCTAAGTCCCGTCTCGCCGCTTCTCGGCAGCTTCTCACCACCATCTTGCCAACTTTTTGTGGCGGGACGATTTGGAGAGGAAATCTCTCAATTCTAGAGTGGTGATCACCCTCGATAAGGTGATCAGGGCTACTAGAATAGCATGAGTTTGAGAAGCTGGCGATCAGCGGTGATAAAAGGCTTATCGACAAGCGTTTGCTGAAATTTTTTTCTCGTTCAAAACCCCCCCGGCGATTTTTGCTCTTATCGTCAGCTTATTGGGGCTTACTGAATCGCTGTAGCCTTTTTTGGTGATAAGTTGGTGATAAGGGGCTTATCGCTGCTTATAGCATGAGGCCCACAGTGTCACCTTTTGCTTCAAATACATTTTAACATGGACCCCTGTCTCTGAATAGATTTACTAGCTATGCACTTCTTTAACCCGGAATGTGCTGAAAAGCTGTGTAATGTGGCAAGCACATGCTTATAGGGGTCCATGTTAAAATTGATTTGAAGCAAAAGGTGATCGTGTGCTCATTTGCATGTCATTTCCCAGAAACCCTAGCTGCCGTGGAAGCTTGTATGCTAGGAGATAATGGTGAAAAGCCGGGTTGCAGACCTGTCTGGGACATGTGACTTTGCTCACAAGGTGATATTTGTATTCATTATTAGTCAAATAGAAAACCAAAGTGAATACTGTGGACTAGACCCAAAATGTTTGCCAAAACCTATTAACCCCTTTTAAACAATAGTGGCTATGGTCACTAAGATAGCCAAGAGGTTAATACAAACACACTCACTACCTTACTACCCATTGTATGACATACATGTACAAATACTATGACATACAAGGGGTTAACCTCTGTCCATTACTCCCGACACACACACACACACACACACACACACACACACACACACACACACACACACACACACACACACACACACACACACACACACACACACACACACACACACTTTAAATACATGTCTTATCTGTGATTATGCATGAGAGAGAGAGATTACCATGACACAATCACCCTGAAGTTGATTGCTGCTTTTTTTTTTCATCTACAGTAAGGAAAATACTGCAATCATATTCCAAAGTCAGAAGAAATAAGTTTAATCAGGGAGAATGTTCCAAGGGAAGCCTGCCAGACGTGTCTACAAATGTCTTGTGTATTGTGCAATACCGAATAAACGTGGTCTCCCTGAGCTGGTAACAGTTGTAAGAGTGATTGTATGAAGGACTTACTCAGGTATGCTATTTATGTATTATGTATTAACCCCTTCAAAGCCAACGTGGCCATGAAAGCATGCATTATGCAAACACCCTAACTCTTTTACTACCCTCTTGTGGTGATTGGTTCCAGGGGGTCCTGAATATCGTAGCTGTCTAGTAGAATGGAGTACAATATTTTTTTCAGGTATACATTGAGTGCCATTGTGAATAGACCTAGGGCCTCATGCAGTAAAAGCCAAAAAAAAACATTGCCAGGATTTTTAAATCGACATTTTTGGCAGTGTTGCTATCACAGTATGCAGAAAGGCCCGAATACCGGTGATAGCAACATTTGCAGAAATGGCAAGTAGCCGGCGGCGATAGGATATGCCCTCGGAAAAGGCCTTACTCAAGTTCTATCTGCTGCAGAGAGAGAGCCATCTTTCCCTGCGCAAATCTCGACGGAATTTTTTTCATTTCAATTTTAATAATAGTGTAGATGAGCAGGGGGTCTCAGGAGCAGAACCGCGTTGGTTTCAGGTCCGGGGACCCCCTGCTTCCCGAGATATAGGCCCCATTATGGGGTGCCGCTATCTCCTGTGCTTTGGATTCCCACGGTCACGTGACGCGGGACATTTAAATGCATAGGAGATACCGGCACCCCATAACAGGGTTTGTATCTCTGGAAGCAGGGGGTCCCCAGACCTCAAATCAATGTGGTTCTGCTCTGAAGACCCCCTGCTCATCTACACTAATATTAAATCAAAAATGTAAACAATTTAAAAATGTGTTACAAAAGCGGCTAACTGCTATTGTAATGAAGTTGCATTAATGTAATTTTTATTAATAGTGTGTGGGAGCAGGGGTTTCCTGAGCTGAACCACTTTGATTTCTGCCTAGGGGACCCCCTGCTTCCTGAGTTACAGGCCCTGGTATTTAAATCCCATGGTTATTTCATGCAGACACTTTAAAAATGGTGGCGGTACCGGCACCCGATGCCCATTGTAAAAGAAATCCAAACAATCTCCTATGTATTCCAATAATCACAAAATAAAAACAAATTAAGAAGTAAAAACAACAAAATTAACACCAATCAATTAATGAGATCCAAAAATAAAGACCAGAATAAACCATTAAACACCAAAACAAAACCATGAATAAATAAAATAAATATCAAAATAAACTGCATTATTCTAAAAAAAAAGTCACAAAATAATCCAACATTAAAAAGCAAACACCAATCAAAAGCCAGAAATAAACAATTAAAAACCTCAAGACCCCAGAAGACCCCAGAACACCACGAAAGTGACGAAAATGGATTACAATTTACAGAAGAAAATAAAGAAAGAAGAAAAGGACTTTGGATTTTTTTTACCTGTGGGCCATTGGTGTTCCGGATCGTGTATTGTTCGAGAGCATGCGGTAACTACGGGAGTCGGAGGGTGAAGACATCTAAAGCTAAGGAAAAATATTGAATGTATGTTATTTTTAATTTACAGGTTTTTAAATTTTATTTTTATGGCGATTTTTGCTCTTATCGCCAGCTTATCGGGGCTTACTGAATCGCAGTAGGCTTTTTTGGAGAGAAGCTGGCAATAAGTGGCTTATCGCTGCTTACTGCATGAGGCCCCCAGAGTCTAGTTATGACAGGTGGTTCATCTGGTAGCAGTGTCCCTGTGGCTCCCAGCATGGAGTTCATCTGTTCTGCCACTAAGACTGCGTTGCCTCTTTCCTGCAGAGAACTCTCTGAGCCTGCTAATTACATACTGCTCAGAACCTGTCTCTCATCTTCAGCCAGCCCTATATAAGACCTCCATTTCCAACAGTACTTCCTGTGCCTGTTTATTATGGTTCCTCCCAGTACTCAAGCTTTCTGCTTCTTTACTGCTACTATTTGCTCTCGCCACTCCCTGTGCCCACAAGTCCATGGAGGTCCATCTCCATGGATTTAATTGTGGAGCTGACCACATCTAGGGGAAACAATACAATCCTGGTGGTAGTTGATCAGCTCAAAAAGATGGGCCACTTAATTGCTGCCTCAAAAAGGCAGTTCGCCTTTTTTCTTTTTTATCACTAACAATTGGAACAAAAAAAACGTAATCCATGAACCACAGTTGAGGAAGAGGAGGATCCGAGGTGGAAAATAAATAGAGGTGCAGCCTCAAACTGAAACCATTTGTTGGAGAGTTTAGCTGTATGTTGGTTAGGCTGTCTGTTGCTGTTGTACTATTAAAGCTTAAAAATATATATATTTACTTACTAGTTTTTGCATTATTAACCCGCTGTGATTGAAAGGACTTTCAGTGAAGTGTACACTGCCAGTGGCTCTCATGTTGCACATGTTACTGTGTAATGTGATTGAAGTATATTAACAGTAATATATAGCAGCATTTGTTATTAGTATTGATAATACTGTCAAAAATAATCCCAAGAAGAAAATATTAAGCTTCCTGAACAGCTGAACATTTTTGGCATGGACAGTCAGGGATAATATATCAAGTGCTGTACTCCAGCAGGACAAACAACAACAGCAGTAGTCCCTCACTGGCTGTCACTGCATAGTACTATAGCTCTGTCACACAAAAGTGAAGAAAAATAATTACATCAACATGGGTAATAGTAGAAATACCAGTTAAAATCGTTTGAATAAATATTTATAAAGTAAACGTAGAGGCGGGGGAAGAAGAGGTGGATGTAGTTTTGGTGGGTTATTGTGGTGGTGGTGGCATTGTGGTGATGAATCTGATACATTTAAATTGGTTAACAGTGTTGCTGTTGGAATTGGTGATGATCCAGAAACAACTAGTACTCAAAATCATCATATTAACAGTCAGAGCAAGTCCAGTATAAGCAGAAGGACAATAATGACACTGTTAATTAATCATGTTGTGACGGTGAGGGGGTAACCAGGCTCAAGAATAAAGGTTAAACCTGTTTGGTTAACTCTGATCCTTGTATTGGGTTTCGGGAGTGTCAGCTCTTGAGCCCAATGATTGTCTGTTCATTGTATAAAATTATGCGACAATAAAGAATGTATGTGTTTTTACCTTTCCAGGAGTGCCAGCAAGCAGAAATTGCTAGGCTATGAATTTCAAGTGGGGTTGTATGGAGAAAGTTGTCAGAATGTGTCTAGGTAGCCGAGTTCCAGAGTTGCTGGAGACCCCAAAAAGGTACCCGGGAATCAGGTTGGATTCTAGGATACATTGAGACACATTGCTCTGGTAAAATCTCCCCTTGAAAATGCAAGCGCGGCTCATGGCTAGGATTCCCTGCTTCAGCACAGACCAGAAAAGTAAATGGGGCAAAGGGATGTGTGGTATACCTGGAACAGTAAAGGGGTCCCTAGTTTAAGGAGGGATGCCCAGTTAATGCCCAGGTCACTATACATAAGGTTGTTTGGATTTTTTAAGTATAGTATGTGGGGAATATGGCTGGTAGGAGTAAAGTGCCTTATTCTATTTCCCATAACCATAAGACTTAGAAAAGTATATAAATGTATGGTTTTATTAAACAGTGTGTTTAAAGTACATATATAGTATGCTTGTGCATGGTATTATGAGCTGGGTCATTCCGGACCTATGTTCTAAGTTAGTCACTGGGCTACCAGCTTGGTGCCACTGTGTCTTCCCAGACATCAGACATGAAAGCCACAGAGGATGCCAGAGGTGTGAAGAGCACTTGGGCAGGAGGTTTAAGCTTGAGTACCCACGTCCTAGGATGAATGGAAGTCCTTAGACTACTATTTGCCTTTCCCAGACCGTGAGGATTTAAGGAATCGGGGAACACGTCCTATACGGCGTGTTCCCTCCTTACCTGCTTCTTCTCAGACCTCTGCGCTGGTTGCTGACCGTGCGCGCATCCCCGCTCTGTTTACAGAGCGCGCGCACATGTGCAGCTCTTCTAGCTGTACCACGGAGCCTAGCTCCGCCCCCCCCCCTGGGCGCACCGTGCTTCTCTTGCACGTGATGTCGTGCACCGCCCCCCAGCTGCGTGGCAACTGTTCTAAATGCCCCTTGTCTCCTGCAGCCTATCCTGACCTCCGCGGAGGCCGCACCTCCGCTCCGCCCCCAGCCTCATTTGTTTCTGTTTGCTATAAAGGACTTCCACTTCCCTTCCTGCTTTGCTGCGCATAACTCTTGTGACCTTGTGTTCCTGCGTTTTGTTTTGCCTTGCCTTGCTTCGCTTGTGCCTTGCTGTTGTTCTCTGTTGCTTTCCTGTGTACTGAGCTAGCATTTCTATAGGATCCCTCTGGATAGAGACCCCGGTTTGACTATTGGACCACCTCTGGATAAAGACCCCGGCTTGCCTCTGACTACCCGCACTTCTCCATCCCAGACTTGACTTCCGGACAATCTACTACTCTCCTGGCTCCAAACCTAGACCACGGCACAACGGACACTAACCATCTCACTGGCTCCGCCCCTGGATTCCGGCAAGTACTCACACTAACCCACTCTCTCCAACCCAGACCCGGCTATGCTGAATATCCACCCTCCAGGCGTACTCCCACTGCTGTGGGTGCACAGTCTTGTACTTTCCCACCTCGGTACTGGAGTCCTGCCTTGTTCTTGGTGAGCGCAAACATTACAGAGGAGCCTAAACCAGTGGGTGGCTTCTGTTTACCAAGTGGCTGATGTGCCAGGTTGGTGCATGCCCTTGGTAGATGAAGAAGATCTGCTTGCCCGGCATCAGAAGACTGGCATCGCTCTTATTGGCTGGTAGGAAATTTCCCACGCTCGGATTGGCTGTTGTATTTCATGAATGAACTCTGAAATACTTTAAGAAACCCTCAGCAAATCCGGAGAGCAGATTCTAAGCGCCACAACAGCAGCAGCAAATTTAAAACCACCAAAAGATGCTCTTGGAGAAATAGCAGCGAGTCGGCTTCAGAAATTTCAAGGCACAATATTTTCTGAGTCCCACTTTTCGGGGCCAAGTTCTGAGAATTGAACGTAGCGGTCGCAGCTAGGATTGCACGCCAAAAACAGTTCCAGGACATTTGGGACTAACTCCCGGTAAAGCACCTCCGGATTTCAGCACCTCCGGAAGAAAGAGAGCAGTGGTGTCAGGAACTTCAAGCCGATTTGGGTTCCAGGACATTTTGGGCTGAGTACCGGTCAACTACAAACTTTGTTCCTTTGCGTATTTCAACCAGGAAAGGCTTGTTCTTTGCCCCATGTCCCCAGTATGTGTGTTTTCTCATGTATTTTGTGTCTCATAGTGTTTTTTCCTGTATAAGTGAATAAATTGCAATTTATTTCATCAACTCTGTTTTAAGTATAAAACTTAATACCTCTAAAATGTGTAAATGCCTGGTCTCCCGTGACACACATTCACACCAATTTCACTGCAGAAGGCAACCTCCCCTGAGCCCCCCCTCCCGTGACAACAATGAACTTACATTTAAGAAGGGATATAAATAGGGAACTGAAAGAAAAAGATTAAGTCAGCCGTCTATGCCCCTATCCCTAGCTAGTACTTCTCAAACTAAAATGAATATTGTGTAGAAGCATTATATTCAGAATGTTAATTAAACTAAAAGTAATAAAAAGAACAACCCTGAATAATAATTATTTAATAATCACAAGTTCATCCACAAAGACCAGTTACGTCTCCCGTTGCCCATACTTACAGTATGCAACAAAAGCCATTGTGTATGAAAAGGTATAAGCCGGGTACCCATCTTGGCATCTCTTCTTTAATAGCTCACATGACCAGCCACCACAACTCAAAGTAGCAAGTAACCTTACATAGCCAGCATGAGACAAACAGGGATTGCAGCAATCAGACAACGCAGTGTAATGTCACAGGTAGAGATGGAGACAATAGGTCACTGGTGTCAGTAGACTTAACACACTAACCACCAACTCCATCACTATTGTTGCATGGTACTGTAGCAATACATTTGATCATGTCTATTTAGATGTTTTTCGTGTAACAAGGATGATGATAATCAATAGCAGTGATGATGATAATGGTGATGGTGATGGTGTAGGTGCAAAATGTGCTCTACTGCACACCATCAGTTTGCAAAACAGATGTGATGATGTGAATGCTAATGCACCTTGTCATTGACAAATCCCAAAACGCCTTAAATATTAGTAAAATATTATTTGTACTATCTAGTTAGAGAGGAACCCAACAATACATTATAGCAGCACCCAAAATGCACTAACATCTTTGTTATATTTGGAAAATTGACACCTGGCAAGTGGACAGCCACCAATTAAATAGCATCTACAGACGAGCCAACTAGTATTCTAAAACTTGCATTAAACTAGCCAGTTTACATGCTGGGTACATTTCAGTTACAGTTCATTTCAGTTTGAATGGGACTGCCAGGGTCCTCCACTGTTAATCTAATGGGCCATTAGTCTGTCTGCAGAAATGTGTGAAATGTTGCAGCATGTACCCAGCTTATACCCAGCATGTACCTGGATCTTTTTGGAGATTGCCCCAGGTTTGTTTTACAATAATCGTTGGCACTACAATATTAGCAATGGCACAGGGGTTGGCTATTTGTTTTGTTAATGTATGTCCTAATAGAAACCAGTTACTGTAACATCTCTCAGAAATGCACAGGTGAGAGGAAGGGCGCCCAGGACATACTTTTTATGACCCTCCCCCCCCTAAAAAGTATCATACAAATTATTATTATTATTAATGGGTGCTTATAAGTGCCTGGGAGAGGTTGACATGACTCAAGTGTGAAATTACAACCTGGTTTTAATAAACGCTGTTGGAGCTGGAATTGCCATGGCTGGCCGACTGTTGGCCCTACACAATGTGGTGTTAATTATCTCCTTGGCTAGACTGCAGTTATGTACCTGATCTTACGCTGTGTCATATGATGATTTATGGTCCACCATACCATCATCCACATCATTATCTTCTTGCCAAAATAAGCGATTTTATTGCGATTTTGGCATCATATATTAGTCCCTGTTTTCACGTTCACCTATCCTACCTTTTAAGTTGCAGTCACTGCTAAGCACCTGTGAATGATAAGTCTATTAAGACAGCTCTCCTTCCATAAGATAAGTTTTGAGTGCTTTTCGCTGGTGCAGCAGTGTAAGGACCTCAGAGGGTCCATGTTGTGATGTGGTTGTAGGCATAAAGTACTTTGGCAAAATAATTGAACTAAATTACCCTTGCTTATGAGAAGATAAACAGATAAGTATTTGACTATATAATTTGTCTAGTTGTATGTAGCACTACACCTTTTGCCTTTTGTTCTAAAACACATGTTGAACATTTAGAAGTACTGGTGTCCCAAACACCAAACTGAACAGCCCCTAAAGTGCTGTCTATGCCAAGCAGGCAGTGCTACACCCGTCCTGTCAAAATTCTCATTTAGCAGCCTGCAACCAATTACAGAACATTCATGTTGTATGTAAAAAAAAAAGTCTACGTCTGTATCAGCAACACATTCAATAGACATGAAAATGTATGTACAACAGGCATAGTTTTGATAAAAACAGATCCATACAGCTCCAAGTCCTGATATTTTATTAACATTTTTCTTTAATGTGGCAGAGCGGTTGCTCCCACTCTCCCTCCCAGTCCCAGGGCACTAAAATATTTATTAATGAACAATTATAGTTAAAGAGGCTGAGCACAGTGAAAAAGAGAAGGGCTGGAGGCAGTAAAACATTGACTGATTATTAAATAAGCATATGAGCAAAGAACAAAACAACAAACAACAAGGTCCTCTGATGCGTTTCTCACCGAAATCACTTTATCAAAGATTTATTGACCTTCGATAAAGCACTGTAAGAGACGTGTTCAGAGGTACGCAATGCAATGGAGACTGTATTATGGTGAAATTAAAATAAGGCTTTATTGCCTGTTTCCTTAAGTAGCACAGCAAACATATGAAAACAAGAAAAACAACAAATGCCTATCCCTGTGTAAGGGCTAACTTACTTCCCCAGTCCCTTTCTGTAGATATGGAGGGATAATCCCATTACCACCCTATTCCAAAAAGTCTCAAGAGATACCTTAATGAAGGGGGCCCTTCATGTCAGTCTCTGGTAGGTTCCTGGGTCCCCTGTGTCCAGGAATATAAGTCTCTGGGTGTCTTGATCGCAGCAGAGCCTTTCTGCTCAAGACAGTGTCTGTGTGCAGGCTTCTCTGCTTTCCTGTGTCAGCTCCAAATGTCAGCTCAAGAATCTCCTTCCTGTGTTTCACATGATAAAGTACTATTGTACGAAACGCGTAGGTGCGTTCTATCTGTTCTATTTTTGTTCCCTGTATGTGTTTGCTGGCTTAATACACTTTTTGATAATACTACTGCGGAGTGACCTGGTTTTGTTTTCCCTGCTTCACATTGCAGGGCGTCTGCAGCTGTGCTCTATCTACACCAACTACCCTCCTGTGTTTCACATGACACTTTTTCACATAGCTCTGATAAGGCAGATGGGGTTAGCTGATTGCAGGTGTGCAATTAACCGGCGCACTGCTGGATCAGAGGCACGTTTCTTAACAGGTGTAAGTCCCTGTTACATACCTCCCTTGTATGTGGGAAGCTCGGGCTTACCACGGCCGAAGCCCATCCTTCCACTCTCATTTGAGATATCTCAGTGACTTGAATGAGAGTGGATGAAGGAAGAAAATCCTCAGTCCCGCTGGGATTGGAGCCCTTTCTCCATTTTATTCGTGTCTCCCCCTGAAGGTGCTTGAGATCAGCACTCCTCAGTCACTCGAGGAGGACTTTTCCGATGTATAGTCTTTTTACTGAGTGCGTGGTCATGAGATTTCCCTTGCGTTGGGCGCTCCTCTTTTTGTAGATAGACTGTATGGCGACAGTTGCAGAGCATTTAAAAATAGCCCTGTGAGTTTTCTGCTCTTGAAGTCGTCTTTTTGCACTTTTTCCACTCAATGGAGTTGCTAGATCAGCTTCTTTGGGATTGAGTTGCAATTCCACATCACTTCCAGAGAATGTCCTATCTTTTCAGCTTCATCAGCTAAGTATTCTCCTGGTTTAGATTCTGCACGTATACCCTTTTTTGTTGCCTGTTGGGTGGCTGAAAGTTTAGCCAGTGCTTGTTTAGGTGGTTCAGACTTTGCAACCTTGTTTTTTAGATGAGTGGTGTTCCCAGCTCTCACTGTACCCTTGTCTTCATGGGTTTTAGTTGCTGTGGGATACTGACGCTTGGGCAGGGTCAATACCTTTTTTTGTAGTACTGTAATCTCACCTGCAAGAGATCCCTGTTTCTTGCGTGCATCCTGTAATTCTCCTCTCAGGGTCTTTATCTCTCCCTGTGCTTTCTCTGAGTTTGTATCCACATATCTTTCATTATATTGTGAAGCACTGTGAATTTCTTTGCTCGGGCCGCAGCTACTTGTCTCAGTTTCTGGACCTTCTTGTGCTCCCTCTTGTACCGAATCACCTGGCCTCTTCAGGGCTGGTCAAGGGATCGTCACTTTTTGGTTCCGCCTCCGCTTCCCTGGTATGGTTGGTTGAGGGCTTCTCACTATTAGCACCGGACAGACAATTCTTTGGAGAACACGACTTCTGCCTTGGGCCCTCTGGATATTTGGTCATCCGCAGGACAAATTCTCCATTTTCACTAGGCTGCAGGGCATCTTGGACCCCCTTTTCCTCCGCGGGATCTGCAGATGTGTCTGTTCCTTCCACGGTAAGTGAAGACCCTTTTTTCTTTTTTCGCCTTTTTGTTTTGGACGACTCCGTCCCTTAAGGGATACTGGGTTCTCTGTCTTTATTTGAAACTTCAGCAGCTTTACTGTATCCGCCATGTTTTCCTTGCAGTTGCATGAGGTGGTGTAAATATTCAGAGATCTGCTGTTCCCACTTTTGCTCCTGCTGATCACATTCATCATCAAAGAGAGCGGTCTTTCGGTTCGTACCGAGTTCAGGCACCCCCACCATTCTTAGGGTGTTTTGTTGGTGTGACTCGGTTCGGGTTCCCTGTAAGAGATGTCTTCCTCCTTATCGGACCGGAAGGGCCACTCTTCCATGGGGTAGGATTCATTACAGGAACGCCACATCTTGTCCTCCATTTTGGGGCTCTCGGGTGTATTTTTCTTCCTGACCTCAGGAGGCAATTTTGCAGCTGTTATCACTGTATTTTCTAGAACCCCAAATTATGGTAGTCCTACAGGTGGTCAGACTTTGCTTGTAGAGTTTGTAGCTCTCACAGGCATCTCTGTAGACTTTTTCTTTTCCTTACTTTAGTATGTTTTATAACATCAGCAGTACTGTGCACAAATTATTTTCCATCAGTGATACTGGAAGTGCAGTTGCTAAATAAAACTTCTGTACCTTCCTTGGGTCCACAGTGCATTGCTTGCTGCTGCACTTCCTTGGCTCGTTGAAAAAAAATAGTCCTCTGGCTGCTGCCCTTTTTCTGCGGACACGTAGGGGCCATCCTCATCGTCTAAATAAGGCCTGAAGGGACACTGCACCATGTGGCTGGGCTCTTTACACCAGGAACACATTTTCTTCCCCCTTCTTGCAGAGTCTGTATTTGACTTCAGCTGGGTGGCCATTTTAAATTCCCAGGGTTTTTTTTTTCTTCCTTTCTTTCAGCAGTGGTGGGGGAGACTCCGGTCACAGCATCAGTCCCTTGTGTGGGTCACCATCTGTCGCAGTCCTTCCAGTCCAACTGTGGCATTGTGGCTTTCTTCAGTGCAGTGTAGCTTTCTTGTCTGGATATGTAGCCCTTCAATTCCGGTCACTGCTGCATGTGATTCTTTTGGTTTTGTTGCTCAGACTGTTTGCAGGAACTGTATGCAGGCAAAAGCATAAAAATGTTCAAAGGCAGTCTCCGGGGCACCTTTCAACTTCAAGGTCCACCTCTCATCCCACTTCTGACACCATATGTAAGACACGTGTTCAGAGGTACGCAATGGAGACTGTTTTATGGTGAAATTAAAATAAGGCTTTATTGCCTGTTTCCTTAAGTAGCACAGCAAACATGAAAACAACAAACGCCTATACCTGTGTAAGGGCTAACTTAGTTCCCCAGTCCCTTTCTGTAGGTCTGGAGGGATAATCCCATTATCACCCTAATCCCCAAAGTCTCAAGAGATACTTTAATGCAGATGGCCCTTCATGTCAGTCTCTAGTAGGTTCCTGGGTCCCCTGTGTCCAGGAATATAAGTCTCTGGGTGTCTTGATCTCAGCAGAGCCTTTCTGCTCAAGACAGTGTCTGTGTGCAGGCTTCTCTGCTTTCCTGTGTCAGCTCCAAATGTCAGCTCAGGAATCTCCTTCCTGTGTCTCACATGACATTATTTCACATAACTCTGATTAGGCAGGCGGGGTTGGCTGATTGCAGGTGTGCAATTAACCGGCACACTGCTGGATCAGAGGCAAGTTTCTTAACAGGGGTAAGTCCGTGTTACAAGCACCTTTCGGTGAGAAACGCATCAGAGTACTTTCTTTGTTGTTTTGTTTTTTGCTCATATGCTTATTAAATAATCAGTCAATCTTTTACTGCCACCAGCCCTTCTCTTTTTCGCTGTGTAGCGCACTTTCCCCCACTCCCTGGGATATAAGGCGCCTACGATGTGTGTGGTGCTTTACCTGGGGCTCACAAGAGACCTGAACTTCCGCGGGGAGCCTGGGGTGTACTTGATTTGTTATGTAACAGCGCCTCCACTGCGTGGGATCGCAACTATGTGGTATAACCCCGTGCCGGACCATATAAGTACAACACCACACTGATGCAACATGACAATGGAGCTTTACTATGAACATATATGAAATGCCAAACAATGATAACAATAATGCCGGTACTACTGGTTACAGCTAATCATCCAGCACCGCAGGGCAGTGACCACCACAGTGTAACCCACACCGTGTCCACAATACCTGATTGGGCCCTCGGGCACCCAACCACCCAGATGTCCATGAGGATATAACCCCTCCCCCCAAATATATGTGACCACGCGGCCCACTATATAAAGTGTAAGAACAGTTGATGCACTTTCTGTATAGGTACCTACCGGGTGCTCCAGCACCCGGGCACGCCAATGGGAAGGCAAAAGGTATCAGCCGATCCAGCGATGTCATCCGCGACAAGTCCACCTCCGCATTGGGTGGTATCCCATTGGAGTGTCGCACAAGAAGATAGTCTCTAGTCATGGCAGGGTGGTCTGGACCCAGACCTCGAGTATCAGGACTGCACAACGTTGCAGCTGTGTCCCTGAACTACCAAACATCTAATGGGGCAGGGTCACTACCTAAGGGCCTGTCCTCATTGCAGCCACAATCTTGAATGTGAGTTGGGGCCCAGCTGGGGCCTAAGGGGTCTCTGGCCTAGTGCAGAGGGTCACAGACCCCTGCACACATACACCCTCCCCTATCTGTGTCCCAGCTCCAACTGACTAGCGTGGGCTCTGTCTAATTACTATATCCTGTCAGCAGGGGAATTCTAGAGCCCTATTGGATTATCTGGCTGCATGTGACTCTCAGCCCCTTCGCGCAAGCACGAACCTGCACAAGATGGTGGCGCCTTGTAGAGCTGGCTGATGAAGCCTCCGGCGATGCGCTCACCCCTACAGCTCCCTCAACACTCCCTGCATTCCCCCGCTGTAGCGGAGGTAAATGGGAACATTGGGGACCTAGGGGACCCTGCTATCCTACAATTGTTCCTTCTTATGCTATCTCGAGACTGAGGAATGCCTACAAGAACTGGGCTTCATCATCGGTACCATGAGTTCTCGTTACCAATCTTTACTAGTGGGACAATTCATTCACCAGCCAGTGTGGTTTTGGTTGTCCACTCACCTTTGCATGGAGTTGTGGGAGGGAGCTTCTGAACTTACTTGGGGAGCTTCATTATGCGTGGTCCATTCCAGGATAGTGTTTTTCCCTCTCCCTCCATCAACCCCCACAAGGGACATTAGGTGAGGTGGAAACCGCATGCATCCCACATGAAATCGGGCTTTGCTTAAAGACTACAGATCCACAGTGTTTATTTACTAATTTTTCATGGTTCCTGTGTTTTTATTTAAGAAACAGCATTCATGATTATTTTCATAATAACTAATCACAGAAGTTTTGGAAGAACCAATTGGGGATTAATTTCCCATTTTTTCACCATATATTAATGACCTTCGGGTTGGCATACAGGGAAAAGGTTCAATTTTTGCTGATGATGCTAAATTGTGTAAGGTAGTAGAATCAGAGCAGGGTGTAATTTCTCTCCAGAAGAACTTGGATAGACTGGAAACTTGGGCAGGTAAATGACAGATGAGGTTTAATACAGATAAATGTACAGTTATGCATTTGGGAAACAACAATTAACAGACAACTTACTGTAAAAATTAAATGGGTATAAATTAGGAGAACCCTTGACGGAGAAGGATTTGGGAGGGCTTAGACTTGGTGCCCAAAGTCATGCAGTAGCTCCAAAGACAAACAAAATCTAATCTTGCATTAAACGGGGAAAGGAAAGTAAACATATTTATGCCCCTATAAAGTACACCACACCTTGAATATGGAGTACAGTTTTGGGCACAACTCCATAAAAGATACGTTTATGGAACTAGAAAAAGGGCGCAGAAGAGCCACCAAATTGATAAAGGGGATGGATACTCTGATTTATGAGGAGAAGCTAGCTAAATTAGAATTTTTTACATTAGAACAGAGGTGTCTAAGAGGGGATATTATCACTATATACTGTACAAATATATTTGGGGACACTACAAGGAGCTTTCAAAAGTACTATTCATCCCAAGGGCAGTGCAAACGATAAAGGGTCATACCTTAAGGTTGGAGGAAAAGAGATTTCACCAGCAACAAATGAACGTTTTTTGGGTTTTTTTTACAGTAAGGTCAGCTAAAGTGTGAAAATCATTACCCATGGAAACTGTGATGTAAAATAGATTTGTTCAAAAAAAGGTTGGACATTTTTTTTTAGAAAGGAAAGGTATACAGGGGTATACCAAGTAAATAAGGGAAGGATGTTGATCCAGAGAGAAATCTGACTGCCATTATTTTGAGTCAGGAAGGAAATTATTTTTCCCCTTATGAGATATCATTAGATGATATTTCACGGTTGTTTTTTGTTTGCTTTGGATCAATATTCTGTAAATACAAATATAGGATAAGTATTAGTCATCTAAATTTAGCATAGGTTGAACATGATGGACGTATGTCTTTTTTCAACCTCATCTACTATGTAACTATATGTAACTATGTAACTATGTAACTATGTAAATACTTGTTGGATATGTGGCGGGGGATAATGGTTTTAAAATAGGGTTAGTAGTGAAACAAGGTAGCATACAGCCTGATGGACACATTCCTTGTCTAGCTCAATTTTTTTTGTTTATTAATATTCACGTATTTCCTAGATCAATGTACAGTATTAATGTGCATAGCTTTTATTTAATGGTTGACAGGAAATTGCTGGTTACAGCTAATCATCCAGCCACCAAAATTGCTACATCATTTTTATAATAAAAAATGTAACAATCTAGTTGTAATTTTTAACGATGGATTAATCTGCCAGTGTTTTTTATTTTATTTCCTACGGCATATAAATAAACACAATCTGTGGAATGGATTTAGGTCAATCCCATTGGGGGGTTATTTTAAAGATGCACAACTGAGTCACTAGGGAGATTACTAATCTGCACAAATTTAAATTGATACCCTCTGCGGAACAGATTTGTAAGGGAAAATGACCGGGAGATTACGGGGAACGGATTTTGATTTGTTCACCCATCTCTTGCACTAGCTTCGTTCCTGACCATCACTACCCGCCTGCTAGCCTGTCCCAGCCACCTGACTCTAGACCAGCAGTAGTTCTCTGTGACACCCATTGACACTCGATCGGTTCTTTTTAACCTTTTAAATGTTTTTTTGTGTGTCTTTAAATACACAGTATATATATTTTTCAAACTAAATGGAAAGACGAGCGCAAAACGCTAATAGTAGACTACTGTGTATTTAAAAAGAATACATTCAACACTCATTAGTCATCAGTGTAAAAACAGCATAAAGAGTAACACGTCTCTTAGAAATAACAGCGCTGTGTATCACTCGCATCTCCCATCTGGCTCCTTAGTGATCGACATTTCACAGCGCAGCACTTCCCAGCATCAGCATCTGATGTCACAGTTTACGTAGTCCTCCGAAACCAGTGAGACCACAGCTGATAGAATCTCACTTACATGCCACATTAACCCTACGAATTTCATGGGTAAACTACTTCATCAGGGAGTAACCCACAAAAAGCTTTTCAAACCAATTGATAAACAGTATTAAACATGTTACTATTAACTACAGTATTACCAAAAGAGGAACTGCCTCCTTTAAATGAAGTCAGACATGTACACCAGCCATGTTTCTTTGTATTCCCTATGTACTGTATTTAGCTTGCTATGTGTAAAGGAGGTTTACCGTTTAGTGGGAGATGGTTAACATACTGTATGGCTTCAGGGTTTATATTGCTTAGCATTTAACAAGCAATGCCACAAGCAACCAAGAATGCAAACGCGATGGAAGCAGCTACTGTAACATTTTACACCTTGCACTGCTTTGACAAGCTCAGATGTCGATTAAAATTGTGTTGAGCGGTGAAAGCCCCATCATGTTCATGAAATGTTACAAAATATTAGCCTTATTATTATTGGTTTGAAATGAGACCTCCCTGCATGTGGGCAAAGCAACAAGTTACTTAATCTGCCACCATTGTGATTTCTGAAAGCTGGCATATTTTTTTTATGTACTGTGTATTTTTTTCTGTGCTCAAATGTATTTCAAGTTGGGTAATTAATCTCCTGGTACTATAGCTGTGTACTATATCCATGCTATGAAAACAAAGCTCCTTTCAATCTTGTTCAATCTTTTAATACTCAAACTCTGAGGTAGCCAAGAGCAATTTTGTTCATGTTAAAGGTTTGTCTATCAACAATATTGGGCTCCAATGCCAGAACTGTTACCACAGCACCAATGTATAATGTAATGTTTGAATCATAACATAAAGTAGATAAAATAATTAAATCACCAAAAGCTGGCAGTAGAATTTGAACAGTGTCCACGTCTTCTCATGAAGCTGTGATTTCCATTTGATAATTAAAGAATTGCTATATGAGAATTAAACATATTGCCCTAATCATTCTGTAAGTGATGCTATATGTTATTTACTATACAGTATCTTGCATGACACTAGCATAATGCACATTGGCATAAAGAGGCATTTTGTAGGGTGTTAGTGAATAGTAATCAATTTCTAAACTCAAAATGTAACATTCTTGTCCCCAAAATGTGATTTAATAAGTAGTCAACAGTCCTTGAATCGTGTTCTTGATAAATTTCAGTTATGTTCCTCCTGAAAATATCTGCAGTCTCAGCACCGCTGAGAGAAGGTTACTTAGCAACAGACTCTGAAATCACAGAAAACCCACTGCATATTAGGATGCAAAGACTGTCTGATTGAGTAGTCCTGACTCTAGCCCTGACATCATAATGCCAAACTGTAAATACTGGATGTAATGTTTGTTCTATTTAATCCATTCAGGGCTGGAGAGACATGCAACAGTCTGCAATCAGTGTCTGCATGCCACTATATACACGTGACTAAGGGAACAACGTGTGCTGGATACCTGTTTGGTGCACAGGAGGCCTGATACTCCGCTACTGGGAGCCTGGGGTGATCGCGTTCTCTCTTTGGTGACAGTGCCTCCACCTGGGAGGGATCCTAGCGCAGCTGGATAACTCCACACAGGACCCAATACAGTTAGGGAATAAGTATGCACACGCTGGTATAATTAACTTATCTTTACTGACACACATAATAACACAATAACAATGCAGGCCCCACAATACAATACCCACACAAAATATATATACAGTTGTGTGAAAAAGAAATCCTCTTTGAAGATTGCCCACTGTCTTGAATGTTTTCCACTTTTGAATAATCTTTCTCACTGTAGAATGATGGACTTTAAATTGTTTGGAAATGGCCTTATAACCCTTCCCAGATTGATGGGCAGCAACAATTGCTTCTTTAAGATCATTACTGATGTCTTTCCTCCTTGGCATTGTGTTAACACACACCTGAATGCTCCAGACCAGCAAACTGCTAAAACTTCAGCTTTTATAGAGGTGGTCACACTTGCTGATGATCAATTAATCAAGGGCATTTGATTAGCAGCATCTGTCTGCTACTTAGCATCTTAATTCCTATGGAAGCTGTAAGGGTGTACTTAGTTTTTCACACACAGCTTCTCCATTTTGACTTTTTTTTGTTAAATAAATCACAACACAGTGTAATATGTCATGTGTCGTTGTTCATCTGAGATTGTATTTACCTAATTTTTAGACCTGCTAAGCGTGATTGTAATTATGTCCTGATATGTAAAACCATAGAATTCAAAGAGGGTGTACTTTCTTTTTCACACAACTGTATGTGTATATATATATATGAGCATACAGGAATATATCCATTTGCTATATGCTTTGCTGTGGAGGGTTTTTGTCACTTTTTTTACCCACCATAACTTAACTAACTATATATATATATATATAGCAAATGGAAATATTACTGTATGTTCATTTGCATGTCTTAGACAGGTCTGCAACCCTGTCTTTCACCATTATCGCCCAGCACACAGCACTTCCACTGCAGCAAGGGATTCTGGGAAATGACATGCAAATGAGCACACAATGCCACATTTTGCTTCAAAACAATTCAACATGGTTCCCCTATAGGCTATATATATATATATACAGAAAAAGAGAAGAAATCCTGCCCGATCCCTGTGTGATACTGCTTTTTAAAATGTAATAAACATCCGATTAGTATAAGCGTGGTATGAGTGAAACTCACGCTCCAAACTGCTGCATTCTGTCTCTGCTTAGCTCGCACCGCTCTGGGATATCCTCCCTTCTCCTCCTCACTAGTGGTGTCACACTGAAAGGCATCCTCCGGCAACCCACAGATGTTAACGAGGGTTCCTAGGTCCTCTGGGCAGGACCGCAGCCCTTCACTCCAGGCGTTTGTAAGATTATAAGCAACTGCTTGCAACAAAAACACGTGACCCTACGCGTACACGTTTCATCAGTCTAATGCTGATTTAATCAGGGGATAGATTCTGACTGGACTACTGAGGCTTAAATATATCCCTAATCCAATCACAGGAGACTAAATCATTTAAAATTGTTAACATATGATACTAATCACATAACATCATTAATTGATAACAGAACTGTGCTATGCTAACCTTTACATGGGATTGTGGGAGGATCTCCATGTTTGGGGTGATGCACGACTGGGGACGTGTCTGGTTCTATGGCCATTTCATAGATGACCTTTTATTAATTTGGGATGGAGGACTGGAGGATCTAAGTGCAATTTTGACGTCATTTAACCAGAATGATTTGGGTCTACGGTTCACATACTGTATGAGACAGATACAGAAAGGGCAGTCTTTTTAGACCTTGAAACCAGAATAGATGCTAATGAACAAATTATTACAAAAACACACTTTAAACAGGTTGCGACGAATAGCTACTTACTCAGTAGTAGCAATCATTATAAGAAATGACTTGAAAACATCCCCATGGGACAGTTCTTCCAGATTAGAAGAAATGTTTCTTTGGATTCAGATTATTAATGACTATGTAGAACTGACTCCATTATTGAGGTAAACATCCAAATGAGGCAAATACTCTATGTATATTTGTTAATCATTCATCAATTATTATGCATATACAGTAGATCCCATTGAGACTGGTCTCTTGGGCGACCTTTGTGTGTCTTTTTATCCTCATTTTTCTGCTCCTCCTTTCTTCCTTTTCTTCCCCCCCCTCCCCTTTTTTTCAATGTTTCTTTCCCCCCCCCCATTTTATTATTTTTCATTCTTCATGTTTTTATGTTTTTAGATTTGTTATACAAACAATGTTTTTTTGAACTATTGTCTATATTATTATATATGATCAAGTTTTTATCTAACATAGTACCCTTGTTCACCTTGGACACCCGTGGCTGCAATATTGTATGCCTTTATTTTGATTAACAGGGCATTGATTATCTTTGCTATTAGAATATAGTCCATTTTGATAAATTAAGGTAATACTGTTTATTTAAAGGATGTCACCTTAGCACTGCAGCCATTGCGACTGCAGAATTTCTAATGATATCAAAATACGATTGCTAAATATTTAAATATTTACCTTTACCCAGTTTTTTATTGGTTTATGTCTTTAGAATGAACAACCAATGACACAGCTTGTAGGACATACAAAAGACCCCTCATGGGTGCCCAGGTTATTTGCCTGATGAAGTATATTGATTATACGAAATGCGTCGCAAATTGTGTTACCAGCTTCCCTATCCCCTGGGGGCCGGCATACACTGTAGTGTACCTATTCTGGTCATGATTCCCAAACCTAACCGATATCTGCAGACAGCTTTAGGGGGCCTTTTTCCACACAAGCGCACTTAGACTGCACACCACGCCAACAGCCGCATACACGCGGAGGCAACCCTGCAGTGAGTGCCACGGAGCTAGTCCCAGCTCGTGGGACAGCCACATGAGAGGATTTCAAATCGCTCCTTTGCCTGACCAGGAGTGATGCCGATATGATGAGGATTTCGCTTGACCAGGACACGTACTAACTTTTAATTATATGTAAGTGTAACGGTATTTCTGGCCCGGTCTGACCCACCCAATCTCACATTGGCCCCTGTGGTCTAACCGGACCCCATTACAGTGTGGATATGTCATATGGTGCACCTGCTGGCTACAGGACTCCTGAGTCTCCCGCATGATGGTGTGTGGGGAGGACCCGTCAGACAGGCAGCTGAGGTAGTGTGCTGAGTCTCACCTAGTTCCAGTGCAGCGCCTCCACCTCACCAGGGTCCCTGCGTCCGCAAGGGGATGATCCTGGCGAGGAACTCCTCCGTGGTGCTCCTCTCTGTACACTCATTCCAGATAGATACACGAGAGGGTTTCTGGCTGAACTCATCTTTATTGACACGGCAGGGCAACTGCCCTCCACAAGGAGTATCTTCAGCCGCTCATCTCGCCAGTGCTCCCTTTTGATAGGTATATCACCCAGATCAGGGATTCGCTATTCCCGCAGGAATCACTGTCCTGTGCCAGGTCCCTGGACACAGCCTCCCATGGAGTTACTATATCATAACTGACAGAACTCCTCCTCAACTGGACTTGAACTAGACAGCAACTCAGGTAGAACTTTCCAGCAACTCCACAGCAACTTACTTTAGCAACTAACTTTAGAACACAGTGCTGTGCCTTATGTAAGCTTCTGAGGCTGACACATCTCTGACATCACTAACCATGGAGTCAGAGCATGTGACCAGTCCCAGCCATACACAGAGCACCCCACCAGGGTGTGAGGGAAAACCTCCATGATTACTGCTGGCATGCCCACACTTACCAGGCCTTACTGCCAGCAGGAGAGATGACTGTAGGCATTTTACATGACCGCTACATAAGTTTCTACATTTTTTGTTGTTTAATACACATTATTACTCTTACCTTGGTGCGCTCCTGTGCTTTCTTTTTTGGTTGTCTGGTTCGCCGACGGAGTAATCCATCGGAGTTCATCTTTGAAGTGGGGGGATACATTTCAAGCTACAGGAGCTGCAAAAGGAAGGAGAATAATTACTTTCTGTCACCATAGGAAGCAAGAGCGCTGACTGAACATTCTTTATTCTGTTACAGTATGCTAAGCTCCACAAATATGGACCCCGCTGAGGTGGGGCGAGTCTTGAGCACGCATGCCAGCATGTTCTCCAAAATTAAGAAATATCTCGAACAGAATGACCGTCACATGGACTTATTGCAGCAGAACCTCATGTTTCTTACTGACCGGGCGCAAGCCCCTCTTCCTAGTCCTGTCCCTCCGGGGCCTTCAACTGTAACTCCAGCTGCTATGTGCATGACCTCTACAAAAAAACATTATAGGGGTGACCCCCAATAGGTTCTGGTGCTTTTTGAATCAATGCTTCATACAGTTTGAATTAATGCCTTCTAGATTAATTTCTCTAAGATCCAGGGTGGCGTACATCATCTCGAGGATCATCGATGATGCCCTGGCCTGGGCTTCGACCATCTGGGAACGAAGGTTGGATCTCACTCAGGATATTAGACAGTTCACCCGGGAATTTCGCAGAGTCTTTGATACGCCTGGTCACAAGGTAACTGCCTCCTCTTCTTTTTTTCACATTTCCCAGGGAAATCTATCCGTGGCTAGATACGCTCTGGAGTTCCGCACTATCGTCGGCGAGACCGGATGGAATAACGAGGCTTTGTCTGCCACCTTCTGGCAAGGTCTCTCTGAGATTTTAAAGGACGAGCTCGCTGCACATGAATGCCCTACTGATCTCGAAGAACTCATCGCCATATGTTTCCGCGTTGATCAACGACTGCAGGAGAGGAGGTCCGAAAGATCCCGTCACCGGCAGCTCACTCCGAGAGCCCTTTCTCTCCCTGCTGGTACAGCTGACCCTCTTCTGCCAAATATCCTAGTGCCCATGCAACTTGATGGCAACAAGTTGTCTTCCAGTGAAAAATAGCACTGACGCAATGCCGGTCTCTGTCTGTTCTGTGGCAATCTCGGACATCACTTACTCAGTTGTCTCCACAAGTCGGGAAACTCCAGCTCCCAATGAGGTCCAGGGGAATCACATATTGAACACTTTCTACCTCCACCAACCAAAGAAAAACCATTGTCAACCAGGATCCTTGTACCTGTTACGCTGACAGGCGAGAACTTACATACCACCACTCTAGCCTTTGTGGATTCCGGGTCAGAAGGCAACTTCATTGACTAGGACTTCGCTGAGAGGAATAACATCCCCCTCATCCACAAGAAATGCCCTGCAGGGTTGGAAGCAATTGATGGTCAACCACTGCAACCAGCTTTCATCCCCTTACAGACCACTCTCAATCGTTTACGTACAGGTGCGGACCATTCGGAAGAGATCCAGCTGGATGCCGTTCATACTCCGGTTGACGTGATTCTCGGCCTTCCTTGGCTCCAAATTCACAATCCACGTATTGATTGGACTGACAAGGAACCTGTCCTGTGAAGCACCTCATGTTCTAAGATGAGAAGTGATGGGAGAGGGAGGGAGAGGAGGGGGAGAGGGGGGGCAGAGGGGGAGGGGGGGCAGAAGTGGAGGAGGGGCGGGGGGGGAGGGGAGGGGGTGAAGGGGGGCAGAGGGGATAGGGGGGAGGGGGTGGAGGCAGGTAGGGGAGGGGGGAGGGGGTGGAAGCGGGTAGGGGAGGGGGAGGGGGGGACGTGCCTATACCCTAGTGGAGACACAAACCATTTGTGAGCGTAGCCACAGAGAATGAATGATAAATTGCATATACATTTATAGAAAACCTTAGAGACCTCTGAATATCACTCATAGCTATACTTTCCTTCCCTTTGGAGACCAGGCTGTCACTTTGCTATCTGGTCTAGGATGTATGGGAGGGTTGGAATCAAACCGGGAGAGGAGGTGAAGGAGAGGGGGGGGAGGGGGGGAGGGGGTGGGGGTGAGTGGATGGGGGGGAGGGAGGGGGAGAGGTGGGGGGAGAGGTGGGGGGATAGGGGGGGAGAGGGGGAGAGAGGAGGGGAGAGGGAGGGGTGAGTGTCAGTATGCCCACTTCTTGGCCCTTTGCTGCCCCGTTATTCAATGATTTTGCCGCTTTTGCACCATGCTAACCTGGGGAGGGTTGTGGGAGTGTGGCCTAGGGGTTATAAGGGGGGGGGGCATGAGAGCCAGGGGAGAGATGGGGAGAGATACGGGTCTCGCTAGCTCTGCATGAGTGTGCTAAGTGGGGTTGTTGGGGGGGCACATAGTGGTCCCTGGTGAGAGGGGGGGGTCGACATGCGGGTGCGCGGGGAGGTATATACGACCTTACTCCCGGTCCTCTGGGAGGCAGCCCGAACACGGGTGGAGTGGTGGTGGCCTCCCCGACACCTGCCGGTCAGCGATATGTGTCCCTTCTGTTGCTGCGTTTGCTCGTCAATCGTCGGCTCTGCGAGGGGACGTCGCTGAGAGAGCGGTGAGGCGGATGTGTTCCGTGAGCTGCCTCAGGTTGCCGGATGGGCTTCCTTGGCTGCTGGAGCAAGCTGTGAGAATGGAGCTGGGCCCGGGGAGGGCGTCGGCCGGGAGATGGCATCGACCGGGAACCAGGTAGGCCCCCAGGGATCGCACTGCAATAACCCGAAGGAGGATGGGAGGGGGTATCGAAAGGTATCAGGTTGCAGGGGGGAGGGATGGGTGGGATGGGGGGTATGTGCTCCGGGGAAGGGGGAGTAGGGGGGATGGGGTGGGGGGAGTAGGGGGGATGGGGTGGGGGGAGTTGGGGTGGCAGGGTGCTCCGGGGAACGGGGGTGGGGGGTTAGGAAAAAGGGGGGGGGGTGTAGAGGGAGGGGGGGTGTAGAGGGAAGGGGGGGAGGGGACTGATGGGGGAGGGAAGGGGGGTCACCGGGGAGGAGGGGTAGGCGAGAGCTGATGATCTCTGCTGGTCAGGTAGCCATCTGTAAGGCGTTGTTTTCTGCAGCGAGGTGGAAGGTAGTCGGACTCTCCGTCGCAGGTACAGTAGTCCTCCTTTTTGGGCTGGGGACGGTGGTTGGATGCCGGTCGTCGTCGTAGGGAGATGCTCTGCAGTGTCGGTTTCGCCTCCTCCTCTCGGTCCGCGGATGAGGGCCAGATGAGTGGGAAAGATCCCAGTCGGATGTTATCGTGTCTGGAGGCTCTGATCCTGGTCTGGAGCACTGGGAATCTTTTGGTTTGCTCGACGTACTTCCACCTCATCTTGGCGCGTTGTGGCCTTAGGAGGCCCCCTGCTGTCCGGCGGTGGGGTTAGCCCTAGCGCTTTGAGGAAAGAGGGGGAGTCCTCTGGCCTGGAGATGGTGTGATGGCGGCCATTTCTTAGGACGATCAATTTGAAGAGGAAGCCCCAGCGGTCAGTGATACTGCGTTCTTTCAGTATGTTTATGAGGGGCTTCATCTCCTTCCTCCTAGCCACGGTGACCCTTGATAGGTAGCTGAAGATCTGAATTTTGTTATTATCAATGTGGAGGTCTCCTGCTTTTCTGCTCGCGGACATAATGCGTTCTTTGGCGGAGTACATATGGAATTTAATGATCACATCCCTGCGGCGGTTTGGATCTGAGGATTTAGGGCCAAGCGCTCGGTGGGCCCTGTCCATTTGTATATCGTGCTCCGACAGGTCAGGAACCAGGGACCGGAACAGCTTGTGGAGGTAGGGCTGAAGGACCTAAGGGGTAATTTCCTCAGGGATATTTCTTAATCGTAGGTTTTGTCTTCGATCCCTGTTTTCTTGGTCCTCGAGGGTATCTTTTAATTCTTCTATGACACGGCCCAGTCTGATCACCTCTTCCTCTGTGCTGTTTTGTGACCCTATTATGTCTCTTATTTTGTACTCTATTTTATCTGTGCGCTTCGTGAGTCCGTCAATATCAGATCTTAGGTTTTCTAGGGTGGCATCCACATCCTCCTGGACTCCCCTCCTCATCTGGAGAAATAGTGCATCAAAGTATTGTTTGTTGAGGCCGAATTCCGGCGGTTCGCGGTTAGCTGTGTCTGTCTCCTGCTCCGCATAGGAAGCTTGCATGGCCTCCTCGGCGTCATCTTGGGAGTCGCAGTTCGGCTCCGGCTGGCGCGTTGCGGGGGTGAAGTACTTGGTAACCCCTTGGTTCTGCGTTGCTTTGCCTTTTGATGGCATAGTCCCCTATTCTTAGATGTTTTGGGGGTGTTTTGAGTGAATTTTGGTGGCGGTGGGTGCTATGTTTGGCGGTTATCGGCGAGGGTGTTCAGGAGCTCCTCTACAACCTGACCATGCTCTGTGACGTCACCGGAAGTCTCCTCGCTATTAGACTTTTAAGACAACAGCTTGGGATCACCCATTTGAGTTTCTAGACGGTATTGCAGACAACGCTAAAAGGCAATTTTCACTGCCCGATAAATGGATTCTGCACGCGATAGAAAACCGATATAAACCCGACTCATTTGCTATACGGTTGGAAAACAGTGCGTCATGACCCGGTATTCAGAGCAGTATGGCGTTCGAGGCTTTAGAATAATGGCTGGCGCAGCTGTATATATAGATATAAACACATATGTTGGAGTCAACGTATTATCTATCAAAAGTTCCTGTAATAAACAATGCATTTATTGATGTTCATGCCAACAGCTTTAATATAGTTTGATAGATTATTTGTATTTACAGATATGATGGAACTGTCGCCTAACCCATCTTTACTTTTAACAACACCCATATTTACCTGATCACTACAAGAAAGCACAGAGGCCCAGACTCACTAAACTTTGTATAATCAGGGCAAAACACATGATGTTATCTAAATCAGGAACTGATGTTTTTTGCCCTTATGTTACTGGCGTATTCACAAAAATGATATGCAAAAATAACATCCGTATTATAGCTCATCATACGGTTAACATCACGTTATTACATTATCCTCAAATAACATCGCATTGCTTTAGCCTTGGCATTACTCTTTGCCAGACACTGGTATAGGGCTTTTGGAAAAGGAGAGAAAAATAAATCTGGAAACTAACACTAGAGTAACATTATTTTGTTGATGTTAACAATAATGAAGGTTTGTGAGTAGGGTACTCTTATGGTAGTGGCCCACTTGCCTATAATTTGGATGGAATTTTACCTAACGTCCGTTCTCTATAAGGCTAGAATTTTAATGGGACATTAACATAAATTAATGTTACTTTCTCTAGTGAATACAGTTTAACCATTAACATTAAATGTCTTTTCGGGATCTGGGCAAAAGGGGATATTTAAATTACCAAATGTATTAAATGCAACAGTGTTTAGGGATGCATTCATCCTAAAAATGAAAAGGTATTTTGGTGACCCTATGGCTGCACTTTTCATATGCAGCTGCTTCAACCTAGTAATGGAACGATACAATCAATATTTTGCTTTTAAAAGCTATCCCCCAAAGCCATGAGCAGATGACATTTGAGGACAGAAACAATGCTTATGTTTCTTTCCCCCCCTCTCGTGGGAGATCTGCCTGTTACATGTACTCTGGTGCTGTGTAGCTCAGCTGCTGTAGGCCAGGAAGCCTAAGTCTCCACGGTGGTAGTGGGAATAGCAACAGGACATATAGGTGATTCCTTGGTGCAGCACCTCCATCCTGCAGGGTATAGTATTCCCTGCAAGAACCCCCTTTTACAAAAATGATACAGAGACATGGAACCATTCACCATTTATTTGGTGGGCCAGGTAACTGATTCCATCTCTTGCAAGAGAGGTACTTCTCACACGACCATCATATTACATCTTGCATCTCAGTCATTCCCTGACTAGGCCCCCCAAGGGCTTGAGGCCCCTGAGGCTAGTTAACACCCCCTTACCCGCTGATGGGGTAAGACAGACACCCGCCTCACTCTCTGGGGAGCAGGCTACATCCAGGAATCGTCTTACTAAATTTGGGTTAGGAGCCTCTTATACACCTGGGGAGGGGTTAATGACCCTGCCCCAAACTGGGCAGGTACTAAAGGAGGTCCCGGTGTCACACCATACCATGTGTAACCCCTTAACACCCCCCGGGCATGACGCTCCCAACTGCCATCCAGATTGCACCTGGCTATGGCAACAATATTACGAGTGTGCCAACGAACTCACATCCTGGCCATGTTGAGAGATTTAACCCTGACACTGCCTGCACTTACCAGGACTTACATTCCAGGGCCGGGAAACACAGCCAGGGCACTAGGCTACACATACAAAAAATCCCCAGCCCCCCCAAACATATACAGCCCCCTCAATCCCTAAATACATAAAAACCACCCACCAAATACATACAAAAAACCCTACCCCTCAAATACATACAAACCCCCCACAACAAAATACATACAAAAATAAGACCCTACCCCCCAAAACACATACAACCCCCACCCCCAAATACATACCTAATTCCCCCCCACACCCCTTACATACATACCAAACCCACCCTCACCCTCCAAATACATATAACCGCCACCTCAAAATACATACCACGTCCCAAATACACCCCAAACATCCACCCCCAAATACATATAAATAAAAAATAAAAAAAACACCCCCCAAATACATATACAGTATATATTAAAAAAACACACCGCAAATACATATAAACCTCCCCAAATACATTTTAAAAAATACCCCAAATACAAATATTTAAAAAAAATCATCCACCAAATACATATATAAGAAAAACCACCCCCCAAATACATATAAAAAAACAACCCCCCAAATACGTATTAAAAAAAAAAAACACCACCCAAATACATATAAAATACAGACTTACCTAGGTGATAGTCTCAGGCGACTGGCTGGGCCCAACTTCTTTGCCAGGCTGTTGGTCTTCTTGTTGCCACAGTACCTACAGTAGCTCTCCCCCAGCTGCGGGCCTCCCTCACTGACTGTCCCACAGCTGCGGGAGAGCCAGGCCTGGTGGCAACGAGAGGACCGGCAGATGGGCACTCCGCAGCCCCTGGGACACTTGTTCCAGCTCTCTCCCCTGTTGGTGCCCCTGACACTGGGGTCCTCTGGTACTGAAATTGCTCCACAATGAGTGATTTCATGACCCAGTCTGAGGAGCTGACCAACAGATTTGTCGAAAGAGGATATGATCCGGAGACCCTCCTATCCACTTTGCAAGAAGTAATGGAAATAGAGATAGCAACCACACTACCCTCAAAATCCAGGGTGAGGGATGGCTGACAGGGGAGGAAGTATGATAACCTTGATGGTGAGAGACACAATAGTAAGACGTGCCCCCTGTTCATATCCCAATACAATAAATCGAGTGGTCAGGTCCATAGGATCATCAAAAAGAATTGGGAACTATTACAAATGGACCCCATACTACGTGAATATACTGAGAAAGGTCCCAAGTGTGTATATAGACAAGCTAAAACATTGGCCGCATTTATTTCCCCAAGTGTTATTTCCACTCCCGTGGGTGATCTGGACCGTTTTCTGACCAGGGGGTCTTTTAGGTGCAGCCATTGCAACATGTGTGAATTTATGAAGCCTTCCAAGCATGTCTATCCCACAGTCCACACAAACGTTATAACATCTATAGCTTCATCAACTGTAACACAACTTTTGTGGTTTATCTCATCAAAACTAGATCCCAGAAGGGATTAATGTGGAGTGGAATATCAATCACTTTCTGAAATGATCATTGTTTCACTTTTTCGGTATCCCCCCATAGAGATTTGGACCTTGGTTTTGACATTTGTAAATTACATTTTATTGATAATCATTATATGTGTGAAATATAATTATGATACATAATAGACATTTATTCACCATGAACGGATCTTTTTTGAATAGGACCCCATTGCTTCCAGCAACAATATTTAGCAATATATACATTCTCCGGTATATCTTACTAATAACAATCATTATGGTTTTGTATATCAATTAATTATTGGGAATAGTATATCTTGTTGTTCATAGAAGAATTACTCAAGGATGGGGTATACATATGTTTAAGTAAGAGCTTGATGGCATCAACTATGGTGTATGTACATCATATAGAGAAATAATTGATAGTATTTTCCAATGGGCACTCCACAGAACGTATCCAATGTACTGATGCCTCAAATAATTTTTATGACCTCTATTTATCATGAGGGTGCACATTTGTTTTTATACGAGTATAGTAATATACTTGGTTTTTTAATTATTTTGTCTTGTTATTTTAGCCAAGAAATTGTTCAACATGTATTGTCTTAAATATTTTGCTACTGACTGCCCAATTGAATTTGCTGTTTTTTGGCATGCATTTATTTGTTGTTGTATGCTTTAATATTTTCTCTACAATCAATTTATTATGGCTACCAGTATGTGACCATCTGAGCACAGAGTCCACGATTTGTTATACCATCACGTGGTTGCGTGTGGGATCGCGTCATATATGGAGCCATTAATGTGTTTTTATATATGTATATTTTGTGTATGGGCCTTAATAAAGGATCATGTATCTGTGTGCGGTGTTGCTCCTCTGCGCATGCGCGTACCGGCGGGACGGGGGAGTCTCTACAGCCGCTGTCAGGGTTTATCATTGGTGCTCTGGTGAGCTCCCAAGTGGGCGTGTCTCCCCGTGATGATGTGATGACTGGTTTGCGGCTGGGAACTCTCCTGCACTATGCCGTGTGGCGCATGCGCTAGAGGCGCGATTCTCATTGGCTAATAATGATTTCTGACGTCATCAGTTTGGCGCAAAATTTGGCAGTCAGCTGTATTTAAATGCTGTCTATACTGTGTAAGAGCACTGCTTGATAAAGTGCACAGGCACGAAACGCGTAGAAGGGTTGCAGCCCTCTTTTTATGACTTCCTAATAAAGAATTTATTTGCAAGACCTGCTCTCTGCCTTGATCGCTGTGCGCTGCACACTCTCTACTATTGGACTTCTTATCCTACACAGCAGCACGCGTTGGAAGGGAGACTCTGGAGGCTCTGAGTACCGTGAGTACACCATCTAGGGCTTGCCCAATGAGGTAGGGGAGGGTGTCTGTGGGCAACCTTCCCCTACCTTCAGGGTAACCTTAGTGCCCCCTTTTAGGCTGAGTACTGACACAATTTGAATGCATTAATACCCAGTGTGTACTCCCTTTCTTTCCATATATCCACAGCACTGTTGAGCGCTATTGCTTCACCAAACTCTGTACATCCAGGAATCGTCTTACTAAATTTGGGTTAGGAGCCTCTTATACACCTGGGGAGGGGTTAATGACCCTGCCCCAAACTGGACAGGTACTAAAGGAGTTCCCGGTTTCACACCATACCATGTGTAACCCCTTAACACCTCCCAGGCATGACGCTCCCAACTGCCATCCAGATTGCACCTGGCTATGGCAACAATATTACGAGTGTGCCAACAAACTCACATCCTGGCCATGTTGAGAGATTTAACCCTGACACTGCCTGCACTTACCAGGCCTTACATTCCAGGGCCGGGAAACACATAGCCAGGGCACTAGGCTACACATACAAATAATCCCCCCCCCCAAACATATACAACCCCCTCAATCCCTAAATACATAAAAAAACATCCACCAAATATATACAAAAAACCCTACCCCTCAAATACATACAAACCTCCCCACAACCAAAATACATACAATAATAAAACCCTACCCCCCAAAACACATGCAACCCCCACCCCCATATACATACCTAATTCCCCCCACACCCCTTAAATACATACCAAACCCACCCTCACCCCCCTAATACATATAGCCGCCACCTCAAAATACATACCACGTCCCAAATACACCCCAAACATCCACCCCCAAATACATATAAATAAAAAATAAAAAAAACACCCCCCAAATACATATACAGTATATATTAAAAAAAACACACCGCAAATACATATAAACCTCCCCAAATACATTTTAAAAAATACCCCCAAATACAAATATTTAAAAAAAATCATCCACCAAATACATATATAAGAAAAACCACCCCCCAAATACATATAAAAAAACAACCCCCCAAATACGTATTAAAAAAAACACCCAAATACATATAAAATACAGACTTACCTAGGTGATGGTCTCAGGCGACTGGCTGGGCCCAACTTCTTTGCCAGGCTGTTAGTCTTCTTGTTGCCACAGTACCTACAGTAGCTCTCCCCCAGCTGCAGGCCTCCCTCACTGACTGTCCCACAGCTGCGGGAGAGCCAGGCCTGGTGGCAACGAGAGGACCGGCAGATGGGCACCCCACAGCCCCTGGGACACTTGTTCCAGCTCTCTCCCCTGTTGGTGCCCCTGACACTGGGGTCCTCTGGTACTGAAGGAGCTTCAAAATGGTGCAACTATAGCAGGGATACCTTGCCAGATATCCCTTGGTATTTCCCTACACATTGAAGAATCGGTCTGCTTAGAAAAAGTAATATGTCAAGACGATAAGTCTACCGACCACTAAACAGAGATGCACGGGGTCAATCAGAGTTTATAAAAACTCCACCAGGTTGAAAAACCCACAATCATTGATTCTGAACCAGACTCAGGGGGTCATCCTTTTCTCAGGGAAGAAAAGATTGCACGAAGCAAGAGAGAACTTGTTGCCAACTGATTAAAAGAAGACTTAGTAAAGTGGAAACAGGAGTTTGAGCTTGGAGTCTTATGGAGATGAGGAAGCTAAGCCCATCATGGAGAGTGTGTTTGGAAAAAGGCCTCCATTAGCAACTAAAGTGCACTGAATACAAGCAAATATGGGAAGAGATACTGATTATCTGCACCAGGCACAAAAACTGGGTAACAGGTGTCCTCTTCAACCACGTCAGATAGCGAGGACACAAACTGTTAGAAAGGTGGCAACACTTGCTGGTTCATATCAGGAGTGTCAGATGAGGGCCCAAAGGCAAACCCCAAAATACTGGGAGGAGTGAAGGGAACCTAGAGAAAGGGCTCCACTCCCAGCATAACTGATGGTTATCTCCCTCCAACCACTCTTGTTTCGAGTTATAGGCACATCTCGAGAGAGAGAGAGAGAGAGAGAGAGGAGGGATGGGCTTCAGCGATGGCTAGCCCGAGCCACCCACAAATCAGGGAGGGATGTCACAGGGCCTTTTCCAGATTTAAAAAAGCAGCACACATAAAGCCTGTCTGTAGCTGATGAGTCCAGCAGAGAGCTGGTTAATTGTAGCTTGAGTCAATTAGCCAGTCTCCACATTGCTCACCAGGCAGGTTTAAAAGTGTGCTGCACAAAATTCATGGATGGCGTGTGTGCTGACAAAGTGAGATCCCAAGGAACCTCTATACCAAGACACAGCGATCCCCGGAACCCGCCAGAGGGTGCACCCCACGGACACCAACCAAGACCCAGAGACTGATATCAAGAGTCCCCTGCTTACAGGTACCTCTGTGGTCTTTGTGGTCAGAGTTTGGCAAGAGGCCTTGTCTCCCAGCCCTACAGATAGGTAATGGGAAGTGTGAGTCAGCCCCCCCCCCTGAGATTAACACATAACCAAAAAGATAATTATATGCAAAACAGTGGCTACTAGTCTATTTTACTTTAGAGTACCACATAACTTATATACTGTACCTCCTCAAACACACAATATATGGACAAAAAGTTATCCACCTAACATACTCTACTCTTTATCTTGGGTGTGTGTGTGCTATTTGCATTTATATTTTGTAAGCACATGCACAATTATTCAATACATCAGAGTTAGATTTATTTGGTGTTGATGGGGTTCACAGTGACATTGGCTCAAAGACACAATCATCCTTACACATATATACTGTATGTACTATTGATTGATAGAGGGCAAAGTCCTCATCAATCAAGGATACTTACACTGGCGACACACTTTATTCGAGCTCGGCTAGTCCCACGAATTCGGGTATACCCGGGTGTATTGAGGTTTGTGACTGTTTTCTGCCCGAGTGCATTGAGTTATTTTCCAGGCAGGGATTGAAGCATTTTATTCCCGCTGGCTGCAATACTGCACAGTATATATATATATACTGCATTACAATTCATGAATTTATGCCATCTGGTAGACACGCGAAGCATTGCAGCCTATTAAATCCTAATCATTATCATTTAACAGATCAGCCGCCCGTCAGCCAGGCATGAACCATGGCTGGGAAGGCAAACGCAACGGGGCTTGTCTGAGGTGAGGAGCGGCGCATTCCAGGTATCTGCCAGGTACATACTGGGTATTTGCTCGAATAAAGTGTGTCGGTGCAGTACATTGAAATTGTTCCTGAGATCTCTTGAGAAAATTAACTCCATAAACATATTTTTTATTCACATTTACAATTGCATTTTGGTTAAACACATCTATTCCCACGCACCTTTTGAATCCCACAAACATGAGGTTACTGTACTTTATTTATCCCAATGTGCACGTTAAGCATCATTTTTTTTAAACAAAAGCAATTGTTGTGAAATATTTTGGTGCACAGATGTTAATGGTATGTGCTGAAAAGAATTATCCAACTGCAATCCAGGGGGAGCATAAAGGGAAATAGAACAAAAAACAAAAAACAATCTAAGTGCAGACAGTTTTTAAAAGGTGTATAAATTTGTGTTCTGTCTTGGCTCCTATGTGTTGCCTACTTACAAGATGTAAGTCAAAAACGAGCGGTTTTGACACACAATGGTCTCTGCTAGGAGGATTTCTTTAACCAGGTAGTGGGATCTCCAACTCTCAGCTCAGCAGCAGTGTATATGTAAAAGAAATGATACCATAGTGCAGACCAGTAACAATAAAAAACTCGACTTTATAGGGTAAAAATAAACACTTACAATAAAAACAAGTGGTTAAGGCATGTATCACATTGATAGTGATTGAGGAGAGAAAATGGTTAGCTCCAGGCTCACCCGCCTCCTCCGGTGTGACTGCGTGTGGACCACCGCTCTCTGTGACCTTTCACCTCCACTGGTGATCGCTGTCTCGCCGGTCTAGTCCCCTCGTAGATACCCTCTTGTGTGGGCTATTCGGCTCCCTTTGCTGGGTATATACAGGAGTATACAGGTGCTGCAGTATTTAATTAATTAATCAATAAAACACTTGTAAAATCAATTGGTCTGCACTATTTTTGTATCCATATATATAAGGGAGCTCGTTATTCAACAGGAGTGGAATCCTAAATATATGAGGTTTGGCATGGTTTAACCTGATTAATTAATTAAAAACCAATTATGGAAGGTATATAGAGATAGTTTAGAGGAGGGGGCGGTACACTCCTGAGGAAGCCACACACCTGGCGAAACGCGTAGAGTGGTAGCCGCCCTGAGAGGAGAGAGGAGAGATCTGGGAGCTGACACTCACACAGCCGTGACCGGAAGTGACGCATCGGGACTAAGCGGAAGTGACGCATTGGAGCAAGCAAGGCGGGACCATTGACCGGTGAGAGAGCTGGAGTCCAAGTCCTCTGCAGCACCTGTATACTCCTGTATATACCCAGCAAAGGGAGCCGAATAGCCCACACAAGAGGGGATCTACGAGGGGACTAGACCGGCGAGACAGCGAGCACCAGTGGAGGTGAAAGGTCACAGAGAGCGGTGGTCCACACGCAGTCACACCGGAGGAGGCGGGTGAGCCTGGAGCTAACCATTTTCTCTCCTCAATCACTATCAATGTGATACATGCCTTAACCACTTGTTTTTATTGTAAGTGTTTATTTTTACCCTATAAAGTCAAGTTTTTTATTGTTACTGGTCTGCACTATGGTATCATTTCTTTTACATATACACTGCTGCTGAGCTGAGAGTTGGAGATCCCACTACCTGGTTAAAGAAATCCTCCTAGCAGAGACCATTGTGTGTCAAAACCGCTCGTTTTTGACTTACATCTTGTAAGTAGGCAACACATAGGAGCCAAGACAGAACACAAATTTATACACCTTTTAAAAACTGTCTGCACTTAGATTGTTTTTTGTTTTTTGTTCTATTTCCCTTTATGCTCCCCCTGGATTGCAGTTGGAGAGTGAAGATTTGTGGGACTAGTGAAACCAGTCCCCACCAGCTGGGTTTTGAGCAGGGGGTTTGAACTCATTTATATTGTTTTGCACGTTATTGAATCACGTCACAAAGTTTTATAATCATTCGATTTTATTATTAACTCACTGTATAACACAAGAGCACACTAATAGAGCTAGCGCCGTTTCTTTCACCTTCACTTTGCTGAAAAGAATTATAACATAGTGACCTTCACACATACAACACACATTTTATGAAGTGTTTATACTCATTTTTAGCACTAAAATGTCGATGCAAAATAACAATGTAAATTTAATTTTAGTAAACGTTTTTTATGTTTTTTTCTCCTTGGCCTTGCTGCGTTAAATAATTTTCTGTTTGATACTTTACATAATGTAGCAACTTAATTCTGTGTTAACACTATCACTAGAGTTTTGAGGGTTTATGCCAAATTGTACGCGGTGGAAGATATGGGTGCACATTCTCCTTTTTATAGTGCACAGAATCTTTTAGGGCTAAAGTGTGGTACAGTTTTTAATATAACAGTGAGCTCCTAAAGGATAATTTATATTCAAACCATATTTACTAAGCAGCAGTAACTATTCCTCCACTATAAATTCCTGCTCTCCTCCTGTAACACTGCCCTTTGCCATGCCAAGCAAACCTACAGTACAGTACTTTTCTTATCTCATACTAACTAGAGAGGGGCGAACGAGTCCGAATTCGTTTTCCAAATTTGCCATTCAAAATCCATTCCGGGGTACAACATTTTCTGACGTATTGTTACAGTTTCAATCCGCGTGGATTCATCCAAAACTGCCATTGGATACAATCCGCTGGAGGATTTTAACAATTGCGCAGTATGCTGAATCCGTGCATTGAATTCTTAAAATCTATCAGCGCATTGCGGAATCCACGGATGGATTTTTGGTGATATTGGTGAGAGCTTTTTCGATGCTGTATTGAGAAACCAACCAGGAGAGGGGAAATACTGGATTTGGTAATATCAAACAATATAGAAGTAATAGCGAATATTCAAGTCCTGGAACATTTGGATAACAGTGATCTCAGTGATGGTCTCATTTAAAATAAATGATCAAAAAACAGATTACTTGAGTTTAACAAAGACACTAAACTTTAGAAAGGCAGATTTTAAAAAACTGAGGGCTAATCTAGAAATAATACACTGGGATGATGATTTTGCAGGAAAATGTAGCAGATAAATGGGCAGTCTTTAAAACATTGCAACTACAACACACATCACTGCGAAATGCTCAAAGAACTAGATTGGTCAACACTAGAGTCTAGGCGCAAAGTTCACCTTTCCTGTCTTGCCTTTATATTCTTCATGGGCAAGCTACCCAGCTACCTGAACAAGCTCCTCACCACTACCACTTGCAGCACTTATCACCTGAGATCAGACTCCAAAAGACTATTCATGGTCACAAGGCTCAACAAAGTGTCCGGACGTTCCTCCTTCTCCTTCCGTGCACCCCAAAACTGGAACAACCTACCAGAGACTCTCACATCTACCACCAGTTTAAGTTCTTTCAAATCTAAGGCTGTCTCACATTTTAACCTGGTCTGTAACTGTTTCATACGCTCATAATATATATTTTCTTTAACTGTGCATGCAATGTCTTGTATATAATGTATACCCTGTTCATTTATGTAACTGTATTTATAACCATGTATTATTTGTCTTAACTCTGTGCCCATGACATACTTGAAAACGAGAGGTAACTCTCAATGTATTACTTCCTGGTAAAATATTTTATAAATAATTGTTAGAAAAGCACACTTATCAGTGTATACCCTTGGGTAATAAGTATAAAAGAAATAAGTCAAAACCAATGTGGCTATATAAACAGGTAGGGGAGGAAATGGACAAGAAGAGGAAGGCGTTCAGATTCTTTAAGTCAGAATGGACGGAGGCATCGTATCAGAATTAAATAACAATTGGTTAACTGAGGAAGAAATTCATAGGCAGCTTGAAAAAATTAAAGTAAATAAGGCACCTAGCCCCGATGGCATACATCAAAGAGTTCTCAAGGAGTTAAGTTCCGTAAAAGCCAAACCATTATATTTAATATTCAAGGACTCCATTTCCACGGGCTCAGTACCACAAGATTGGCGTAAAGCAGATGTGGTGGAGAGAGAGAGAGAGAGAGAGAGAGAGAGAGAGAGAGAGAGAGAGAGAGAGAGAGAGAGAGAGTGTGTTCAAAGAATGACATATCACTGTGTCCTGGTTGCAGTGAGGCTTTTTGTGATTATTTGTTTGCAAAATCAAGTATAGCAACTTGGACCCCTATTTGGATAAGAGGTAGCCTAGTGGAATGTATAAGAAATGGAACAAGGGGGGGGGGGGGGTGTGACATGGGGATATTTAAAAAGGGAGCTAGATCACAACCGTGGAATTACAGACCTGTAAGCCTGACTTCAATAGTGGGGAAACTACTTTAAGTAGTTATACAGGATAATATTTAGGAATACCTAATGGAAAACAAAATTACTAGTAATAGTCAGGATGGATTTATGAAGGATAGATCATGCCAGACTAACCTTATTTGTTTCTTTGAGGAGGTAAGTAGGAATTTAGACTAGGGTAATGCAGTTGATGTGGTCTACTTAGATTTTGCAAAGGCTTTTGATACGGTTCCACACAAGAGGTTGGTGTACAAAATAAAGCAAATTGGACTCAGTAAAAATATAGGCACCTGAATTTAAAACTGGTTGAAGGATAGACAACAGAGGGTTGTCATAACTGGACCTTTTTCAGGTTGGGTTAAGGTCATGAGTAGAGTACCTCAGGGATTGGTAGTGGGACCATTGCTTTTTAACTTGTTTATTAATGACCTTGAGGTTGGCATTGAGAGCAAAGTTTCCATCTTTGCTGATGATACTAAATTATGTAAGGTAGTAGAATCAGAGCAGGATGACATTTCTCTCTAGAAGGACTTGGAGAGACTGGAAACTTGGGCAGACAAATGGCAGATGAGGTTTAATACAGAAAAATGTAAGGTTATGCATTTGGGGAGCAAGAATAAACAGACAACTTACAAATTAAATGGTGATAAATGGGGGGAATCCTTGATGGAGAAGGATTTATGAGTGCTTGTAGACCGCAGGCTTAGCAATTGTGCCCAAAGTCATGCAGTAGCTGCAAAGGCAAACAAGATCTTATCTTGCATTAAGCGGGCAATGGATGGAAGGGAAGTAAACATAATTATGCCTCTTTACAAAGCAATAGTAAGAACACATCTTGAATATGGAGTACAATTTTGGGCAACACTCCTTAGAAAAGACATTCTGTAACTAGAGAGAGTGCAGAGAAGAGCCACCAAATTAATAAAGGGGATGGACAATCTAACTTATGAGGATAGGCTAGCTAAATTAGATTTATTTACATTTGAAAAGAGGTGTCTAAGAGGGGATATGATAACTATATACAAATATATTCGGGGACAGTACAGGGAGCTTTCAAAAGAACTATTCATCCCAAGGGGAGTACAAAGGACTCGGGGGCATCCCTTTAGGTTGGAGGAAAGGAGATTTCCCCAGCAACAAAGGAAAGGGTTCTTTACAGTAAGGGCAGTTAAAATGTGGAATTCATTACCCATGGAGACTGTGATGGCAGATACAATAGATTTGTTCAAAAAAAGGTTGGACATATTTTTAGATAGAAAATGTATAAAGGGATATACCAAATAAGTAAACATGGGAAGGATGTTGATCCAGGGAATTATCCGATTGCCATTTCTTGGAGTCAGGAAGGAATTTATTTTTCCCTTTATGAGATATCATTGGATGATATGTTTGCCTCCCTCTGGATCAATAAGGAAGTATAGATATAGGATAAAGTATCTGTTGTCTAAATTTAGCATAGGTAGAACTTGATGGACGTATGTCTTTTTTCATCCTCATCTTCTATGTAACTATATGTAACTATGTAACTATGATGCAGTGAGCAGTGCGGAAGTCAAATTGTAGAGGATCTAGGAGAGAATAGGAGGATTGCGCATCAATTCATCAAGAACTTTGTTCCAACGTTTGCTTCATGTGTGACACTAAGATTTGGGAAGTGTCAAAAGAAAAAACATTATTAAGGAGTCACATTAAAGTGCGAGATAAACAGTGTTATTATCTAAGCAGAAATACCATTACAACAAAAATAATCAGCCCCTTCACTCAATAGAAACATGTATGTTGTTATCTCATAACAAACAAATACCACAGATAAAAAAAACAAACAAAGGATGAATGTTTAAGTTTCGGAGAGGGATATTAATGTAATATGGAGGGTCGCTACTTCTCTTTTTCTCTCTCATACGCTCTCTCGTTCCCTCCCAACAAACCAAAATACTTCAATCTTGGCAGCCCAAGGTTGGTTTAAGAGCTTTGCAATATTTCTCTTAACAGTTCCATCTCTTATTAGCTCCCTGTCTTATTATCATTCCCTATTTTATTGAATAGCCCGTGAATACTTAATTTGGGGATATTTCCTGATTTGCATACACTTTTGGCATATAATTTGTACTTCACAAGGACAAATAAAATAGTTTCAAAACAATTTACTTATTGCATGGTTTGGACATGTGAGAACGATTTCATGGATATGGCGAGATTTTTTGTGTGCAATATTGTCCATTTTTTGCATTCTCCCAGTTTAAAGAACCTTATGTGAGGGCAACAGCATATTCTTTGGCAGTTGGTACAAATTCCGCTAAGATATGGTGTGTGCCAAAAAGTATATTAAATAAGGTGATATGGCATCTGCCATTCCACGACATAAGACACCACCAGTTTTGAAAGAAGAATCAAGTTATATGTGTTGAAGGTGTCAATGTTTTGGTGTGCAATTACACCTTCATCAGGACCACTAGAGCCTAAAGTAGAACAATTATAATATATATTGTACAGTATTGAAGAATGCTGAAACTCTATTGAAATACTCTGAAGCCAAGCTTCTCAACCTGATGCGACCCTCTGCAAAGGGTACTGCAGCCCCAGAAGACAAATTCAGCTGGCGGCATAGTGGTCACTACTCTTGCTGCCTGGAGACATAGATGCTGCGATCCACCTCTACTTCTTTTATCCAAGTGTAACCATGCTGTAAAATGGCTACAGTCATCTCTCCTGCTGACAGTAAGGCCTGGTAAGTTATGGGCATGCCAGCAGTAATTATGGAGTATAGGCAGGAATGTCTATAAGCACAAAGTGGTGTATCGACCTGAAAGGGGGTTGCCACGCGATTATAGTGTGACCGTCCTGGACATGGGGGGTCGGAAAGTTAAGAAACCCGATCCTCGTCACTATTATTAGGGGGGAACAGGATGGCTGTTGCGTAAGTTAGTGGCTGCTGGTCAGGGCTTGCTTGACGCAATGTTTTGTGAAATCTGTCAATGTTGTGACTAATTATGTGTGTCATTCATTTTACAGTGCTTCCTGAAGAAAGGTACTTCAAATTTAGGTCCCAGCCGGGGTCGGTGGGATTCACCAGGGGGAGAATGTAACAATGCTGTAAAATGGCTACAGTCATCTCTCCTGCTGACAGTAAGGCCTGGTAAGTTATGGGCATGCCAGCAGTAATTATAGAGGTTTGCCCTCACACCCTGGTGAGGTGCCTTATGTATGGATGGGAGTGGTCACATGCTCTGAATCCATGATTAGTGATGTCAGAGTTGTGCCAGCCCCCAGAGGATACATAAGGCACAGCACTGCTAAAAAGTTAGGTTATGTCAAAGGTTGTTGCTGAGCTGGTAGTAGATGATGAAACAAGGAGCAAGTCTGAGTACAGACTTGGGAGGAGACAGCTCATAAGATTGTGACCAGGGACCTGGCACAAGGAATATCTCCCTAAGGGGAGATAGGGAATCCACCAATTTGGGAAAGGACACCTTTCAAAGGGAAGTGCGGTGAACATGAGCGGCTGAGCACAACCGCTGTGAGGGGCAGCTGGCCCGCCACAAGTCAATAAAGATGATCTTGTTAACTCATACCCTCGTGTGTAAGTGTGGAGTGATTACACAGAGGAGTGCACCACAGAGGAGTTCCTCACCAGGACCATCCACAAGCGGACGCTGGGATCCTGATGAGGTGGAGGCACTGCACTGGATATAGGTAGGACTCATGCACACTACCTCAGCTGCCTGTCTGGGTTGGCAATCCCCACACAACACCATGCAGGAGACTCAGGAGTCCTGTTGCCAACAGGTGCACCACCAGACACTACACTGTAATGGGGACTGGTTAGACCACAGGGGCCAATGTGAGATTGGGTGGGTCAGGCTAGGCCAGAAAATCCGTTACATTTGGAGGCGCTGCTGAGATGGACCTGTCAACAGGACAGGCTTTTTCTAGGTCACATGGAAACAGGGAGAGTGTCTGCTGCCACTTTATGCTGCTTTGGGATGGACCTAGGGGTAGTCAGGGGGCTGATGGAGTTTGTCAGTTCGCAGGGACGACCTAGGGGCCTGAAAGGAGTTGGGGGTTTGGAGCCGGGCTATAGCTGTCCTAGTCACCTTGAGGCAGCGCTAGTTGGTAGGATGCCTAAAGGGATAGCCTGTTAACGTCATCAGGAATCCTGGAGAGGGTCTGCGCTAGGCTAGCCAACAGTAGGTAGACGCCCAAGTACTGCATGGAAGAGCCAGAGTACTCTAGCCCATTCCAGACCACTTACCGAAGGGAGCACAGACTGGGAGGAAGGAGATACAGCAGACACAGAGAGAGTGAGCCTAGCCTGAGGTAGTGCAAACACGAGTCCAGCCTGCATTAGGTACACAAGGTGGTGCATCAAGGTAATCTTTATTGTACCGGTGTGGTAGCTGCCCCGCAGAGAGGAGCTCCATGTACAATAATTCTAAGTACAGTGAAAGAATGGCGACCGCAAGAATGGAGGATCCGCGCGGTGCGGAAGGTCCAAGATGGCGGACGGAGGCTAATGGAGACAGCGCACATGGCGTGTGTGCGGGTGAAGAGCATGCTAAGGAAATTACTTTCACGAGCCTGCTGTGGTGTGGTGCTAAGGCTGTAGCCGCACCGTTTTGGTCCTGCTTAGGACCGCAGGGTACTACCCTGGAGGACAGTGTTGAGGACATTGTGATTGTGGCTGGTGGAAAAGAAGGATCTGCTTGCCAGCCGGTGAGCGCTATGCAAAAAGCTACCTCAGTAGCTAAAGTGATTGGCAAGGCTAACCAAGATGGCGGCTCCCGCTTTCCTGGGAGACCGCGTGGGCTCGTTGCAGAGAATTCTGCAGTTGCAAAAGTTGCAGACAGTTGGCCGGGATTGGCGCCAAAGAAAGAACCCCACCCTGTTGGGGGTAATGGCGCGAAAGCTGTGGCCGTGCCCTCCAGGACTGTGAAAGGTGCGGCCTCAATTACAGGACATCCTATTAAGCTGTGGGACCCGCCAATAATTGCTACAAGTGGGGGTGGTTTTCAGCTTTGTCAGATGAGGGTGGAGCTGGTCAAGGGAGTGGCTGGCAACTCAACCCCTGCTTGTCAGACTCGCGGAGCCAGTTCACCGAACAGACCGCTGCTGCAAGTATCTCCTACTAAGACAATGGCTTGTCCACAAGAAGCGACTGCCATGGTATCTACCCAGCCATATTCAGTACCAGGAGGCTTACTGGTGATTCAGGTGGCGGGCACCGAGACTGTGGTGTGCCTCTGTCTACAATACAGGCTACCCGGCGGTACCGTGGGCACGGCGGCGTGCTGCCCACAATGTGGTACACAGTACCTGTGGCCTATGCCTACATTTGTGCCCATTCAGACTATCGAACCCGCGGGGGATACGGCTAGGCTGCCGCCGGGTCCCCCGGTGCACTGTGAAAGAAAGTGCGGATCCCGTAGAATGGGGATCGGGGCCGGTTGTTAAGACCGAGCCCGAGGAGAAAGGAGCGGTCGGTCAGCGTACCGACCGAGAGACTAAAAGGCGGTCGCCACGAATGGTGACCCCAAGCAGAGTGGAGGCGGATTCCTCCGATGAGGAACCCAGAGTGCCGTCCGGTGCAGTGATCCGGCCTGTGGCAGTATCCTGTGGAGAAAACGGGAGGAAGGTACCACTTACCGGGAGTATCGGTGAGAGGAGTCAGGTGTTGCCAGTGGAGCGGAAGGCCGAGAGGCGAAGTCCTTCCATTCCTGGGACCGGCGGGTCCAGCGGTGACGGGCGATCCACGCCCACCCTGCAGAGTGGTAAGAGCAGCCCTTGTTCTCACCAGGCTCCGGTGACGGCATCCGTGGAGGAAAGGCGGTGTCAGGCCCAGGCGGTGCAAGAGAAGGCAGCGGAACTTCCGGACGTCGTCCTGGAAGAAGAGATCCCGCATGGGGATCCATCTCAAGATGGCGGAGTTTCCGGTTCCGGTGATGACGTCACTTCCGGCGGAGGTAGCGGAACGACCGGAGAGATGACAACGACGCCTCGGCGATCGGGCAGTGCTTCCCGATCACCTGTGACAACAAAGAGCTGGCAGGCTGCGAGGAGAGTCGAGAAGGTTGAGGCTCAGCCAGTGGAGAGTCCTCGCAGTGATTCTGGACAATCTACGGGTAGAGAGCGGGTCGGAACCCCGCGGATACCATTTGCCCATCCGTATGCCCAAACCCATGCCCTAGATAAAGCCCCTGTCCCAGTCACCTTTTCCCGTGGGTCCACGTCCAGTTTGGGAATGTCGGGAGGGTCCCAGGGAACCGGTGAGGAACGGACTGGAGAGAGACTGGCGAGTTATATGTCCGATGATGGGTCGGTGGGTGGAGGCTATTCAGGGGAGGCATCTACGTATAGTTGGAGCCCTAGCGTGGCTATTGTGAAATTAAAGGAAAGGCCCAAACGTGTGGTGTGGCCTAAGTCCCGATCTACCGGGACATCGGGGGTGTCTTCCTGGGGGGACACGGAGGAGGGAGATTCCCTGGAATCAGAGCCCGAGAAGGTTATGGAGAACCGGTGGTGGGCCCCATTATTCGAGGGTTATGTGGGGTGGATGGACCGCACTCGGTTCCTACTACAAAGGGAGGATGTGGTAGACTACTGGTGGGCTAAAGGGGAATGTACGCCGGAGAAACGGCAAAAGGAGATGCAGGAGCGGTGGTTTCAAATCTGCCACGGTAGTATAAAGCCCAAGGGTCCCAGTATACTTACAGACCCTGTGGACCCAGACGAACCCCTATCATGAGTGTTGCCAGGGAAGGCAGGGAATGCTAATTTAACACGGTGTAGCCGGGCTGAGAGGGCTATTACCGCCAAGTACAAGTACTCCCATGGCTTGGAATATCCCTATGTTCCGGAACCCCTTATGCAGGAAATCGAGGACAATAGGGACAGATGGTTGCGAGAGACCATAGAGGAGTATATGGTGAATAAGGGGGGTGCCATTAAGGGCAACAGAGCTGAGGAAAGGATAGTGCACCTTATGCGGGTGTGGAGTATAGGCAGGAATGTCTATAAGCACAAAGTGGTGTATCGACCTGAAAGGGGGTTGCCACGCGATTATAGTGTGACCGTCCTGGACATGGGGGGTCGGAAAGTTAAGAAACCCGATCCTCGTCACTATTATTAGGGGGGAACAGGATGGCTCTTGCGTAAGTTAGTGGCTGCTGGTCAGGGCTTGCTTGACGCAATGTTTTGTGAAATCTGTCAATGTTGTGACTAATTATGTGTGTCATGCATTTTACAGTGCTTCCTGAAGAAAGGTACTTCAAATTTAGGTCCCAGCCGGGGATGGTGGGATTCACCAGGTGGAGAATGTAACAATGCTGTAAAATGGCTACAGTCATCTCTCCTGTCTTATTATCATTCCCTATTTTATTGAATAGCCCGTGAATACTTAATTTGGGGATATTTCCTGATTTGCATACACTTTTGGCATATAATTTGTACTTCACAAGGACAAATAAAATAGTTTCAAAACAATTTACTTATTGCATGGTTTGGACATGTGAGAACGATTTCATGGATATGGCGAGATTTTTTGTGTGCAATATTGTCCATTTTTTGCATTCTCCCAGTTTAAAGAACCTTATGTGAGGGCAACAGCATATTCTTTGGCAGTTGGTACAAATTCCGCTAAGATATGGTGTGTGCCAAAAAGTATATTAAATAAGGTGATATGGCATCTGCCATTCCACGACATAAGACACCACCAGTTTTGAAAGAAGAATCAAGTTATATGTGTTGAAGGTGTCAATGTTTTGGTGTGCAATTACACCTTCATCAGGAAGGAATATCTCCCTAAGCGGAAATAGGGAATCCATCAATTTGGGAAAGGACACCTTTCAAAGGGAAGTGCGGTGAACATGAGCGGCTGAGTACAACCGCTGTGAGGGGCAGCTGGCCCACCGCAAGTCAATAAAGATGATCTTGTTAACTCATACCCTCATGTGTAAGTGTGGAGTGATTACACAGAGGAGTGCACCACAGAGGAGTTCCTCACCAGGACCATCCACAAGCGGACGCTGGGATCCTGATGAGGTGGAGGCGCTGCACTGGATATAGGTAGGACTCATGCACACTACCTCAGCTGCCTGTCTGGGTTGGCAATCCCCACACAACACCATGCGGGAGACTCAGGAGTCCTGTTGCCAACAGGTGCACCACCAGACACTACACTGTAATGGGGACTGGTTAGACCACAGGGGCCAATGTGAGATTGGGTGGGTCAGGCTAGGCCAGAAAATCCGTTACACAAGTACAGAGGAGATAGAGAAGCCTCATCATCTCCAGGACATGCCCACTGAGCAGCTGAAATGTTTGAGGTGTATGGGGTGGAAAGAGAGAAAGATGAGGTGAAGAGGTGTGATGGTTAGATTAATGAGGTCTGAAGAGTATGGGTGCCCTGCGATTTTAAAAATCCTCCAGGGGTGGATTTTAAGAAAAATACATTAGATTGTGAAGAGAATAATTAATGCAATTGTGATTTTATTTAATAATATTTTGTTTTAACAAATCAGAACAAAATATATTTTGTTTTAATGGATGCAGCCAAGACTAGAGAATAGTGTGTGCTTTTGTGAAAGCATGTAGGCAAATCGAAAATGAAGCAAATTAAAAAATAATATTGTACACTCCATAAATTCCATAAATGCTTTCACTTAAAAGAAAAATGAATACATGGAAAAATAACTGCGTGAACAGACTATTTCGCTGTATTTAAACTTAACTCGAAGTTATCTTCTACCAATAAAACAATCTTCAATATTTGTCTAAACCATAGTGATAAAAAAAAAATCCTTGTATAGGGTATAAATGGAATTCATTTCCAACTTTGGACTATATTGTTTAGTTGTTCAGAAAGTTCAGAAAGTTGCATTTGAATTAGTGGACCAGAGCTTTTTGGTGTTGTACATATACAGCGTTGGTTTAGCTGAATGGTAACTTTTATGGCAATCTTGTCTTAAGTTGCACTAGGGGTACAGTACATTCATTGGTAACGTTACTGCACATTACTTAATTTAACATACGAGTTCTACATTATTCTTGAGAACTGGAAACTCTTGTTGCGCATCGTGGGTCTAGTAGTGACGAGAAGAAGATCTCGGCCACTACAATGTTCATATTCACACTAATGAAATCAAAGAATATCTTATATCACACAATGGAGATGATTCACTAAGCTCCAATATGGGGTATCAAAGCGTGATCCAACCTTAACTGCCATTAAAGTTAATGGCAGTTAACATGAGTTTGAACTCCAATACGCCTTAACAGACATTAGTTTACAGTATGCATCTTATCCTTGGACAGTGTTGCCCGAATTCTCCTTGCGGTTGTTTGTATCATTGCTCTTTACAACCTTAGAGCTAAAAAAAATATATCAAATCCTATTAGGTTTCTAAGTGTAGAAAAAACATCTCTTATCTAGTCAGTCATCAATACAAGGGGCTTATGGTGCGTTCTTTTGAGGTTTAATTAGGTATAGATTATTATAAGGGAGTGGGAGTGGCTCAGTGAGTAAAGACACTGACTGGCACTGAGAGTTTGAAGCAAGGGAGCCTGGTTCAATTCCTGGTGTCGGCTCCTTGTGACCTTGGGCAAGTCACTTTATCTCCCTGTGCCTCAGGCACCAACAAATAGATTGTAAGCTCCATGGGGCAGGGACCGGTGCCTGCAAAATGTCTCTGTAAAGCACTGCGTAAAACTAGCAGCGCTATACAAGAACATGCTATTATTATTAGTCAAAAATAGTTCTGTGGCACTGTACCAATAAGTAAGTTGTACAATATTTATTAACCTTTGTTTAGGCCAGATACAGTCAGTGAACAATTTTACCTCTGGTAAAGCTAGATTGCAAAGAATCAAGGTAGCGAAAATAGTATATTAACACAAATTAAATCATGGGAGTGCAAACACCTTGAAGCTTCCATAATTCATGCCTTTGGATGTATAGTAACTGTTACAGGTTACAATACGCAGATAAAGATTTTGTAAGAGGGCAGTTACTGTTTGACTACAAATAAAACATTTGCATTCGGAAAATCCATCTACCTAGATAATTGCTAGTTTGATTACAAACAATCAATATGAATTGTCATTTGCGTATTCATGAGATTAATTGGACATGCTTAACAGAAATTAATAATGCATGAGCAATTGATATTACATCTTAAACCTTGCAAGAGTATTAATACAAAGTAAACACCAAGTGAATTTTAGTAAAGCAGCAAACTCTGTGGGAGATTTAATTATACTAACATGAGAAAAGCCAGCATGGATTTGTCTCTTAGATTTAGTAGACAGATTTCCTTAAATGTGTAGCTTTAAATACTGTGACATAAGGAAGGTAAATCCGCTTTATTACCCTATCAATTATTTTCAGCCAGGAAGAGTATATGGTTTAGGCTAGGAGTGCAGAAGTTCAAATCATTGGTGAAGAGTGAAAGGGAAGGGCATTTTCATTCATAATATTTGCATAACTGTGGCTTGCAACCATATAAGTAAAACAGCTCAGGCTTACCGTTTCAGCCGTGCGTAACTGTATATATAAGCATGTGTGAGTGTATTTATGCGAATGTGTCTACATTGTGCTTATTCTGTGAGAGGCTTTATTTAGACCAGGGGTGGGGAACCTTTTTTCTGCCAAGGGCCATTTGGATATTTATAACATAGTTTGCAGGCCATATAGACAGACAGATAGGCAGGCACACGGCAGGCACACAGCAGGCATGTAGGCACACAGAACCCCGCCCCCCTACCTCTGGTAGTTGCTGCTGCTGCTGCTGCTGCTGGAGGGATCGTGTAAGGCGGATGCTGGGGTAAGTGCAGGGGGAACTGCTGGAGAAGCATGGGGGAAGTGCGGGGAATGCTGCGGGGGGAGTGTGGGGGATGTACGGTGGCGGCTGGGGGATTGATGGGGGATTGATGGGGCTAGTACGGTGGCTGCTGGGGATCGTGTAGGGCTGCCGGTGCCTCACACCACCTCCCCCCTCCTCCCGATCGGGCGCGCAGCGGCCATTTTTAAAAAAAATTAGCGCGACCCCGGTTATAACAGTTGCCATAGCAGGGCCAGACCAAATGATTTTGAGGGCCTTTACGGCCGTGACGTTCCCCACCCTTGATTTAGACAATGCTCACTGTGTGTATCAGTGTATTAATTGTTTTGTTTGCAATTGAGTGAAAGCATCAGGTACTTGCATTAGGAATCAGTAGCTTTAAAGGAACAATTTGTGCATTTTTTAAAATTATTTTTTAAAATAGGATTGATGCCGTAGGTCCCCGTTTCTGAAATTAATGGGGGACCCCCTGCTTCACGAGATACAGGCCTCCAAAGCGGGGTGTCAGTATCTTGGCAAAGTTTAAACCTCCCGCATCACGTGGGCCAGTACAAAGTCTAACCTGATAATGTGACGGCTTCCTATTGAACCACAGGGTGCTGGAGCTTTGCAACTCCAGCATTACGTAAACCCTGCTTGCTGATCGGAGCAGCTACCGGCACCCTCTATGGAGGTCTGTATCTCCGGAAATAGGGGGTCCCCGGAGTTCAGCTCACGAGACACCCTTTTTCAATCGTATGAAACAAATATGAAAAAGAAAAAAATGCCCACTTAGATCGCCTCTTTAATTGGCAGAGGGCATCATTCTGTTAACCCCTTCATTGCCACGGAATCCAGAAATTCCTTGGATAGCAAGGGGATAACATTTGTGATTACAACATTTATGAACTGCCTGGCTGACCTGATTTAGTTTATTTATGGATATTTACCCTGCCTGTGAACTGTTCAAGTGTGAAAGCATAAGGGTCGCTGATTCATAATCCTCAACTGTTCTGTATAACCTTGAACGTTACATTATCTCAAGTGCCATTCAAATGTGCATGCCTACAGTACCTATTGTTCACTAATCAGCTGTGAGAAAAATCACCAGGCTTTTAGCTTTCTCTCCAGTCGCTATGAATGCGAAATCTACTTAATTCAGCAACACTCATTGGGTACAGTATGCCAATAGCCATTCAAATATAAATATATTCTCTTTCATTATCAGTATCTTTTTGTGTGGAAGGATTTTGGATCGTGTTTAGGAGACCAGAGAGGCAAGCCAACATTTTGGTAAATTCCTTGTCTTTTTAAATATTTATTCACACAGTACAATATAGAAAGAATCATTTCCTCGGTGCGTTTTCTAACTCTCCATGTTTATTGTGTGCTTTAGTCATAGAAATGAATATGCTCAGCACAGGCTAATTTGGCACCGAATGGAATCCCAAATGTTGACATTGTTCACATTTGTAGTAATGCATTCAGCATTGCGATGTAGTACATTCATTTAACTTTATGGAGATGAACAAATGTAAAACAAATGTGAATAAATGTTTGTTTTGACACATTGCTCTATTTTCTGTTTATGTCAAATGTACTGTAAGAAATTTGATGCAAATTGTTACCCAGAAGAGTTTAACTTCTTGTCCTAATGTTTTTTTTTTTTAAACTCAAATACAAGATAAAAAATTGTCTCACAAAAATGCAGGGTTGGCTTAATCTCATTACACTGTAACTCCTCCTAACTTCTCCTACTGACTGCCCTTAAATCACAAACTGACCCAAATGCTACGGACCTTAATACATTAACATAACAAAACGCAAGATGAAAATGTCAACTTGCGTAAATTTTGATCCAGATACATCTCCCTTTATATATTTCTGTGCATAATGGGGCAGCAGAATGCTGAGGATGGAGAATGGAGAAAACGTTAGATCTTTTTCTATGTGTTACAGTCTCTGTCTGTTATCAAAACTGTCCATGTTATCTTCTTCCATCAAGGAAGGACACCACAGGTAGAGATTGGCACAATTTTTGCACAAATTTAAATCCGCCACAAATTTGTAAGTTCCTGTAATCAGTCTCAGAAAGGCAGATTTTTTTTTTTACTATCACTGAAAATCCAAATTTGTATGTGGAGTCCAGGCCCTCAATTATGGTGGGGAGAGTACCAGTAGAGAGAGTCAAAAACACTAAATATGGGGGTGTGGCCAAACACTGAGCTGATCAGACGTGTAACTCCTGAGTTCCGGGCCCCAGAGCTCTGTGGCAGTAATGAGAGCACAATCTCAACTATTGAAGGTGCAGCCCTATAGGTGGCAGAGGATCGAACAGAGGTGGTGGCCTTCCACGGTGATCAGAATCCCCGACAAACAGGGGAAATCGGTGGCTGGAGACCGGAGAAGAGCCAGGTCCAGCAAACCAAGATTGCGCCAACGCGCGCTTGAAAAGGAGGAAGCGGGGGTCTACGAGCTCTGGCCTTGCACCGCGACTCACAGGGAGTGGATGTGGACATGGAGAGACCGATCCTGAGACCCGTGACACCAGGAGAGGGCGGGAGACAACCCTTTTGGAGTTAAAGCATCCCAGAGGTGGTGCCGTGTAGGGTGGGACGTTCCCTTCCTCCACCCCCCTCCCAGTGGATCTTGTTATATTATGAGTTAATGCTCCCAAATACCTGATCCAGACAGTCAGTGTCCTCCCAGAAGCCACAAATGTCTTCAAAACAACAACAGAAAAAAACATTGCAGAAAGGGTTCCAGCAATATATTCCTATAAAAGCGCTCAAGCTGAATCCCAAGACGGCGATGGCCCAACACTCGAGAAAGAACACTTGGACTCCACACCAGGGGATGACAGAAAGACAATCCACAAAACGAGATCTTGAAGAACTTTTTCTTAGACTCCAGACTATGGTCAAAGCAGAAATCCAATCGGCCCTAAAGGGGATCACGTAGGAAATAACTGCCCTAGGATTCCGCACACATATCCTAGAAGAAAAAACGGACGACACAGCAAAGGCCCTGCAGCCACCGAAGCTAAGCTCCAACTCATGTAAAACCGCATAGACGAAATTAGGAGGAGACAGGAAGATGCGGAAAACCGGGCCAGAAAAAATAACCTGAGAATCCGTAATATTGCGGAATCGGTGCTGGACCCGGAAGAATTTCTGACTCGATGGTTCAGGGCCCTCTTGCCGGACTTACCTGTAGAACAACTCCTAATGAACAGATGCCACAGGGCCCTGCGACCCAGGCCTCCATCGGGTGATACGTCCAGAGATGAGATCCTCAGATTACATTACTGCAAAACCAAAGAGGCCCTCCTACGCGCGACCTGCGAGGAACGATCGCACACATTGGAAAATATGCCCCTTCAGATGTTTCAAGATATACCCCATCTACTCTGGCTGAACGAAGGAACCTGCGACCAGTGACTGAAATTCTTTGTGACAAGGGAGTTCACTACCGATGGGGATTTCGCTGTAAAATCCTGGTGAACCGTGAAGGCCGAACATACGCTTTAAGGAATCTGGACAAGGCCGCAACTTTTTTGGAGAGTCTGGGCATCACACCACCACAAGACCTCGAGACTCTTAGACCTCAACAAATTCCGGCTCCAGAATGGCACAAAGCCCAAGACAAACGACGATACAACAAAATCCCATCTGATCCAGATCTTACTTAAAAGGCAGTTGGCTGATTACCCCAGCAGCATGGATTTAAGGTAAAAACGCCCCATAAGCCAACTCAGGGCATGAGGCGGATACGTCTAGGGTCCAGTGACCGCTAATCTGGACATTTGCCACCAACAATCTGCTTCCCCCCAAAAAAAGAGGGGTGAGTTAGACTTGGTAATAACTTGATACTTATAAATAGTCTTCCCCCTGGGACATAAACATTGGGATCCCGTTTACCAGTCTACCTGGTGAGCCTAGGTCCCCACGTTTAACTTTGGAGTACATACCAGCAAGAGAAGCCACAGATCAAGAAAAAGAGTGAGCCCTGACATTTGCTGTCGTGAAATTTACAGACCGAAAACAATGTTAAGAGGTCTAGAGTCTTGACAGTTATTATGATGATGAAAGCACGTCACGTGCTGAAACGCGTAGGAGGAGGAGTCTAGAGGGGTTGCAGCTCTTGTGCATCCCTGTCTCATTGCCCCAGTCCTGGTAGTCTAACGTGGAGTCCCTTGGAGAGTGTACTGCGGAGGCTGTGGAACTTTGAAGCTGTGTGAGGTGTGTGAAATTTGGCTCTCAGCCCCTGTGTGCTGCGGCAGCTCCAGGCACAGCCGGGAACGGTTGGTGCGTCACGTCCGGCCGTGACGTCATACCCGGAAACCCGGCGCCCTGTGAGTAGTTCCATCCCTGGTGTGCAAGCCCACGAGAGCTGTGCAGCGGAGTTTCTGCAGCGAGGCTGTGAAGGAGGAAACAAAAGGAGCCACCAGCGCAAAGAGTTTGAAGTCTGGGTGAGCTTTTTCCATATTTGATGCCTACGGCACCTTCCCATTTCTACACACTTCATTACCTGCACAGTTGGTAGCGCTTTCCATCCCAGCTACCACTCTGGATTTATACCTCTCAAAGGTCACTCTTGCCCGAGTCTGTCACATCAGACAGGGGCATTAACTTGCACTTACATCACCTGGACAATCTCCAACTGGCAGAGACTTGTGTTACTCATTTTATATATTATATTTTTGTGTATTCATTCATGCTATTTTATGCTATTGTTTCATATGTGGTTTATACATAAAATTGGCTGCTGAGCCTGATCCCAACTAATATAGCGCTTCCCTGGTTGTTTTCTTTATTGTCCTTATTCAGCAAGGTTTGGGTACCTTGCATTGGAAGCTGCTTATGTGTTTGGATCATTTTGGTTCCGTCTGCCATTTTTTGTGCTATAACCACAATTAACCCCTCTCACTCCTAATGGTTCATGTCACATAACCTATTAATGGTATAAAAGTATATGTATTCATAGGATTTAACTACTCACATCATCAAGGTGTATTTTCGTTTCCATTCAATTTATTATTTAAAAAAAATATTTTTTTTTTTTTTTTTTCCCCCTTTTTTTTTTTTTTTTTTTTTTTCAATCACACTTGGATTTATTTAATAATCCATTTTACGGTGAGTGGTTTCAGGAACAGATCACCAGGCGCACGAATTTTTCTTCAGTTATTGTGCGTTTGAGTTGCAGTTAATAGCTATTGAAATATACAGTTAAATAGCAGCCATACTAGTTCATATCTGGGGGAAGAAAGGGAAAAAGCAAACACTATTTTATATATATATATATATATATATATATATATATATATATATATATATATATATATATATATATATATATATATATTCATACTGCCCCCCGCTGTTATACCGATGGTTATAAAAAGAGTTATAAAATGGTTTGAAAAATGTTTGAATAAGTATGTTTGAGTAAAGTTGTGAACAGGTATTCATGGAGAAAGTTTGCGGTATGAACATCCCCAAAAACAAGTTATATTTGGCCAGAAGGCCTCTTTTGATTATGACGCCGTTCGCTCTCCCCCCACCCTCCCTCCCCCTTCCCGGACATGGCTCTCACCCTCTATCGCTGGCAGGCGAGGTAGAGATGAGGGGCGTTCCTTGTCTGCATCGTCCTCCCAGTTACTATAGCCCTACACCCCACTCCCCAGACCCTGTAGTTAGGGCTCTACGGTCCAGACTCTGTGTAATTTCTGGACCTATTGGTTCCCCTGAAAGTGCTACCTAAACCTGACTGAGTGTCACGAAACCGGACCAACCTCACAAAACTAACAAAGTTCATAATCACGATGTCGATTAAGGTAATATCACATAACATTAAAGGCCTCGATAGACCCTCAAAAAGGCGGATTGAGTTAACAGACTACAAGAAAGTTGCAGGTGATATTATATTATTGCAGGAGACACACTTCAGAAAGTCAGATCCCCTACGTATTTATGATAAACATTTCTCGCAGAAATTTTAAGCTTCACCTCCGGCATAAAAAAGAGGAGTGGCGATCTTGCTCCCTGAAGGGTTTTTGTTCAGCCCCATCAAACTGGTGTCGGATGTTGAGGGGAGATACCTGATTGTATCGGGTACCCTTCACGGGGTGGAGATGACAATAGCTATTGTTTATGCCCCCAAACTATGGTCGTTCTAAATTCTTCTCCACCTTTTTAAAAAGCTGGGTCCCTTGGCAAAGGGCCAAATTATACTAGGCGAGTCTTTAACATGACCCTGGACAAAAAACAAGACAAGTCAACCCCAATGCGACAGAGCCAGATGTCCCAAAGCCCGGATGACCATCTGAAACTCATAGAATATCACAGAATGTTTGGCCCGGTCAATGTATGGAGAGAGCTAAACCCCAAGTGTAAAGATTACACATTTTACTCAGCAACCCATGGGGTTTTCACCAGATTAGACTATATTTTTAGCTCGTCCCCCCTAATCACCCAAGTACATTCCAGTGCCATGCTCCAGTGGCGGCAACACTTAGAGATTTGACAGCCCCCCCACCATTAAAATTCTGGGGACTCAATGAGGGGATGATCAAGATCCCCAAAATAGCAGAGACAGTGGAGAAAGATATTAAGGATTATTTATTTTTCAATGCTGGGAGTGTCCCAAACCAGTCATCTATCTGGGAAGCCCATAGGGCTGTCCTAAGAGACAAACAAATTGGAATAGCGGCAAACAGAAAAAAGGTGAGACAAGCTAAAATAGACAAGTTGAACACAATAATTACAAATCTTGAGCAATCTCACAAAAACAAACCTTCTAAAAAGTTTTTGAGGGAGCTGGCGACCTGCAGAGGGGTACTGAATACTCGCCTATCTGAGGCAGCTAAAAAAACGATGATCTGGACAAAACAAATATATTTTCAGAATGCAAACAGACCTGAGTCTTTGTTGGCATATCGCCTTAGACACAAACATCCCCAGTCAAATATTCACAAAATTCAAACCTATCTGGGGAGCCTAACGTCTAACCCGGTTAAAATTGTTAGAGAGTTCTACTCTTTCTATAGTAAGTCATATGATTGTAAAAAAGTAACCAAATCCCAGAACTATGGAAAGGAGTTGGACAAATATTTATCTTAAGTCAGTTTTACCCACTATTCCTGAGCACGAGCAAGACAATCTAAACAAACTAATCATGCCAGAAGAGATAGTGGAGGTGATTAGCTCCCTGATGCCAAACAAATCCCCAGGCCCAGATTGTTTTTCAAATTTATATTTAATAAAATTCGCCCGTCTCCTTATTCCCCATCTATAAAAGTTACTTAACTCTATACTAGATGGTGCAGATTTCCCGAGCACAATGTTACAAGCTCATATACTGTATGCTCATATATTCTTCAAGAAGTCGGCGCAACAGCTGATGAAACGCTTGGTCTACGTCATCCATGTCCAACAGCTGATTGTGGGAGGAGTGCTGAGCAGCATGAGAGGAGTGAGAGCACTATTCAAATGTGTACCGGCGGAATTGAAAGGCTGCAGTTATTCTTCTGCATGAGGGGCTGAATCTGGCACATAGTTACAGTATACACCAGAAATCGATTTACCTGGTGTGAGAGCTTCCATACTGAAGTAATACAGCTGCTGTGGAGGGGGGTTTAGAGGAAGTTGATCAGCGTCTCCAGTGTTAACCAGATCAGGATCACGTGATATCTCCAGCGTGGCATCGTTTGTGTAGCTGACGGAGGGACACAGAGACCCCTTGGGGTCAGCACGGATACACTACCTGTTGAGTCCGTTCCTTTACCCCTTGCTGCTTCAATTGCTGACATTCTATATTCCATCAAATAGGATTCAATCATCAGCCTGCTTTTACCATCTCCTTATTTCACCTTGATTCATTAACGGCTTGCATCCACTCCCCAATTGTTGCTATAGTCACTGACTTTGATATCAAGTGATATTTCATCTACCAATACTATCACTTCCTCACAATAGATCTATTGGACTTTTTTTTGGATTCACCTCTTCATTTTTTCTCCTCCATATAAGCATGCTTCTTTGGCTAAGGGTTTTTCATGTAATGTGAGCTTGAGATAAAAGGTGGCACTGTGTGCTCATTTTCATGTCATTTCCCAGAATCCCTCGCTGCAGTGGAAGTGCTGTGTGCTGGGCGATAATGGTGAAAGACAGGGTTGCAGACCTGTCTAAGACATGCAAATGAATATACAGTAATATTTACAGTTGCTATATATATATATATATATATATATATATATATATATATATATATATACAGGTAAACCCCGTTATAACGCGGTCCTCGGGGTCCACCCCGAGACCACCGCGTTACTAACGGGGTCGCGGGAAAAAAAATGGCCGCCGCTTTAGCGCATATTCATCCCGCGGGACAGGAGATGGGAGCGGGGATGTCCCTCTGGTCCCCGCTTCCCTCTGTCACCGTGGGACAGGGCGCGGGACAGGAGATGGGAGCGGGGATGTCCCTCCGGTCCCCGCTTCCCCCTGTCACCGCGTGACAGGCCGCGGGATGGGAGGGGGGATGCCCCTCCGGTCCCCGCTTCAGGAGGAGCAGAGGGAAGGGAACTGGCAGGCAACATCCACACCTCACGAGCCGCACGGTGCATGTGCATGCGCACGCGCACGGCGAACGTGAGGGGTGCCTGCATAAGTTTCCGCTGTCGGGATGTGCTGCTTTGGAGACAGGTAAGCACAGTCTCCGGAAGACCGCTAAACCCCCCCCCCCCCGCCACAGCACAGGGCCCTCGCGCAGCAGTACAGGGCCCGCCGTAGCGCAGGGTCGTCCTGCCACTCAGCCGCAGCGCAGGGCCCCGCCACCCACCCACAGCACAATGACGTCCCACCCCCCGCCCCGGGCCGTAACATCAACCTAGAGGGGAGGGGGACACACCGGACGCTCGGACACCCTTTCCCCTGGCTGTGAGGGGGTTAATGTTGAAGAGGCACCAAAGAGGTTGGGTTACCTTGCTGTGTGTGTGAGCAGTGTGCAGTGTGTGTCAGTGTGAGCAGTGTGTGTACAGTGTGTGTCAGTGTGAGCAGTGTGCAGTGTGTGTCAGTGTGAGCAATGAGCAGTGTGTCAGTGTGTGCAGTGTGAGCAATGAGCAGTGTCTGTGCAGTGTGTGTCAGTGTGAGCAGTGTGTGTGCAGTGTGCAGTGTGTGTCAGTGTGAGCAGTGTGTGTGCAGTGTGCAGTGTGTGTCAGTGTGAGCAGTGTGTGTGCAGTGTGCAGTGTGCGTCAGTGTGAGCAGTGTGTGTGCAGTGTGCAGTGTGTGTCAGTGTGAGCAATAAGCAGTGTGTGTGCAGTGTGCAGTGTGTGTGCAGTGTGTGCAGTGTGAGCAATGAGCAGTGTGTGTGCAGTGTGCAGTTTTTTTTAAAACGGGAGCCACGGGAAAACCGCGTTATAACCGAATCGCGGTATAGCGAGGCGCGTTATAACGGGGTTTACCTGTGTATATATATATATATATATATATTATATACATATACATATATACATATATACATATATACATATACACAGTGCTCGACAAATAGGCATAACCACACGCCTGTGGCGATTGGATTTAGGCAGCTGGTGAGCCGTGCTGCGGCTCTATGAATTCCCCTGCTCGCGACAATTTTTAAAAATAAATAAATAAATAATTCCCCTCCCTCATTGGGTTGACGCGGGGAAGAGGGCCGACTGGCAGCTCTGGGTTAGCCTCTTACCCCGATCTCCTCCCCCCCTGATCTCCTCCCCCTCCTGCCCCTGATCTCCTTCCCCTCCTGCCTCTGATCTCCTCCCCCCCTGCCCCCTGATCTCCCCCCCCATGCCCCCAATGCCCAGGGTGGGAGGTAGGCTGGGGGGTCCCCAGTTGTTGCCGGGGCGGCAGGTATGCTGCTGCGACAGCGGCGGTGTCCGCCTCTGGAGGGGGTGCGGCATGCACCTGGGGGGGGGTGCTGCAGCGGCATCTGCTTTGGGGGGGGAGGTGATGCGGTGCTGTGGCGCCGTCCGCTTCCGCTTGGGGGGGAGTGCAGCGGGGCGGCGGTGTCTGCCTCTGGAGGGGGGCGGTGTCCGCCTTTGGAGGGGGGGCGGTGTCCGCCTCTGGAGGGGGGGCGCCCCCCCTGCCTTGCAGAGGCCCTCCTACCATGCGGAGGCACATATATATACACATATTCACAAACTCCGGATGGAACAGATCCAGTGGTTTATTAAGATGTATCCAATGACATTTTTTACTGCCCGATTGGCTTTTTGATTTCTGTGTGCGGATCGGGAGGGACAGGCTGGCCCATCTCTAACCATAGGTATGATTTCACACTACCAGCAAATTTATTATTTAATGTTACTGTTCAACAAACAGCCCAGAAGATCTGAATCTAGGAACATTGTCCAGATTATATATCAAACATCTGGACACACCGTTTCTCTACAATCACTATATGTGGGGGTATCTACGTGTAACTGGGCTATTAATTAAGGTCCGGTATGGCTTGATACTCCCGATCCAGCGTTAATTCTTATTGACATGAATCAGTGTTAATGCTGAATAAAGGGCATTAACCCATAACAGACCTTAATCAATAACCCCTCAATTTGTATGCTCCACCTTCAAAGGTCATCATAGCACAAAAGTATAAAATAATACAGATATAAAGTCACTGCTTTTGAGGTGACTGAATATGTTTAATTTCTAGGTAAATATACAATAATTTGAGAGATGAATTGCAAACATTTTATAGAATGCCTGAACACAACCTATAAAAGCAAATATTTCTACAGTAGAGAGCTAGTGTTAAAAAAAGACTTCCTTTAGAAAGAATATAAGGATTGCTAAATGGTTACACAAACAAAACTATGTACCATAGCTTGCTAAACAAAGATGCATTTTTGTGGCTTCAATTAAAATGATTTGCTCAAAGTCCTTAAAATATTATATTGAACTAACCCTGAGACCTCTGGCTTTATTACTAGATCATTCTTATGGAGAGATTCACTATTTCCACTATCAATGTTTATTGGTTGCTTGTTCACTGAATAGACGTACTGTACATGATAGCTATGGTTCCAAAAAAGACCTGAAGAATAGTGCATGACGACAGAGCCTGCATCAACATGATGCTGCATGCAAATTCTTGATTACCACCTTCATTTTTAGACTGAACTGTTTTGCTGAGCAGCAGAGAATAGCAGATGGAACTGAAATAGATTGGTGCTAAGAGGAATGTTGGCATTGAGCAACCTATGTACCAGAGTACTGTAGTTTACCATTTAGTATGCAGAGCTTGAGCAACCTATTGACCAATATACAGCCGCGGCCCCTTTTAACCTCCTACATCCCCGAAAAAATTTGGGGATGTTTTCCATTTCTCACGGACTTTGCCGCGTGTCCCGCATTCACCAGATAGCGCTAATAGCGCTAGACAATGAATAGACAATGAAAGCGTTTAGCGTTAGACAATGAAAGCGCCCGAGGCGCCCAAAACGGACGAAAACATGCCGCATCTGCCCGGGATTTTAAAAATCACGGGGAAACGGCCGCAGGAGGTTAAAGGTGGCTGCCACTGTATGCAGAGCCTGAGCAATTTATTGACCGGTCAATGCAGAGCTCCACTTAAAAAAATGTCACTTAAGTTGTGGCAATAATTTGCCATTTATTTGTATTTGCATGAACATTGATCACAGACAAGTTGTTATTTTACTCTAATGAGGATGCTGCAATGGAAGCTGAATAATTGACTTAAGACTCCAAGCATTATGTTCATCCAAGCAGGTGTTTAATTAACCCTTAGGCTGATGTTAAAACCTCAATGTCTTCTTTAACATCCTATAGTAGCTATTATCTTCTCTTGACCTACAAGGAAACACTATCTGAAAATACATGTGTATTGTACATTGTAGACTCCAAAGCAATATCCTTTAATTAAGAAAGCAAGAATATTGGGGGCCTTGGGCCAAGTAACTGTTTTTTGAGCGTTGCTATCACGGTATTCAGAAAGCCTCGATTACCTGTGATAGCAAAATTCCCAAAACTGGTGAGTAGCCAGTGGCGTGATGATCGCCTCTCTGAAAATGCTTTACCAGGCGATTTCTTTCAGCTGCAGAGAGAGAAGCACAGAGAGAGCCGCCTCTCCCTGCGCAAAACTCACCGAAATTAATGTTTTTTAATAAAAAATTTAATATTAGTGTAAGTGAGCAGGGGGTCTCCGGAGCAGAACCGCATTGATTTCAGGTCCGGGGACCCCCTGCTTCCCAAGATAAAGGCCCCGTTATGGGGTGCCGGTATCTCTTATGCATTTTATTCCCATGGTCATGTGATGTGGGATATTTAATGCATAGGAGATATCGGCACCACATAACAGGGTCTGTATCTCGGGAAGCAGGGGGTCCTGGACCTCAACTCAATGCGGTTCTGCTCCAGAGACCCCCCGATCATACACTCGTATTAAAATTTATATTAAAACAGTTTCTACCAACAATAACCATTAAAAACACAACAACACTAATACCCAAACATGATTGATACCAGGGTCCGCCGGTGTCCAAGGATTCTTAAGTGGTCCCCGCGGGTGTCTGTGGGCCCTTGGGTGGTCCCTGCAGGAATCCAGGGGTCCTCAGTTGGGCCCTGCAGGTGTCTGTGGGCCCTCGGTTTTTCACCCTCTGGATTATAGTTATTTTGCCCATTACTGTACAGTATGTGTTGGAGGGGCAGGGGAGTGCATTTATTTCAATGTGTTGCAAAACAAATTGCAACAGGATTGGTAACGCAGGCCAGCGGACACCTGCGGGGACCACCCAAGGGCCCACAGACATCTGCAGGGACAACCTGAGGACCCAAGTGGTCTCTGGTATCAATCATTTATGGGTAGAGGAGGTGGGTATTAGTGTTTATTGGGGGTTGTGGGGGTGGGTGAAGGGGGTATTTGGCCCTTGGTGAGTAGAGGGAGGGGTTAACCCCTTCATTGCCTTAGCGGTTAGCCACTAGGGTAATTAAGTTGACTGTATATGCATTTTTATTGCATAGGTTTCATGCCGGGGGTCTCCGATGCTGATATTAATGGATATCAGCTCCGGAGACTCCCGGCATCAATCCGATGCAGGAAAAAACATTTTTTTTGTGTCCTGTCTCATGGCCTCTCAGCAGCTTCTCACCAGCCTCTCGCCAACTTTTCCTGGTGTGGGGATTTGGGGAGAAACTCGCCATTCTAGAGCCGCGATAGGCCTCGATAACCTAATCACGGCTACTAGAATTGCACGAGTTTCAGAACATGTCGATAAGTGGCTTATCACCGCTCACCCAGCAATTTTTTTATGACGGCTGAAATTTTGGGCGATTCATGCCTTTATTGCCCACTTTATCGGCTTACTGAATAGATGTGGGCATTTTGTCTGATAAGTGGCTTATGAACGCTTATAGAATAGGCTCCATAAGATTTATGTATCAAACCATCTTTAGTGCACAGATAGTGCAGATAGATCAGATAGCAAAGAAACTCCTTCAAACCCCCCCTCACCCCCCCTCAGAAATAGCAAATTTTTTAACCAATTTTGGGACAAATAAACATTGTGTGTAAAGAGATACAGCTCAACCCCATTATAACGCGATCCGTTACAAAGCAAATCTGCTTATAATGCGATGCAAGCGTTGCTCCCAATTTTCGTATATCTATGAATACTTTACAACACGATTATTGGTATCTTAAATACTTTATTGTACAATGTATACAATTGGACATGATTTCTAATGCGATCCGCTTATAACCCGATGTATTTCTTTGGACGCAAAGCACAGCGTTATAAGGGGGTTGAGCTGTACAGTATGTTAGTGTGAAAAAATGAAATTTTGCTACTACATTATCAATATACTATTTTAGTTTTTCGGCGCTCTAGGGGCTTTGCAATCTTCATGCATCTCTGAAGCAGTTAATACACATTGCTTCTTTGTGTTGCATAAAAACCTCAGACATACTGTAGGTGCCTTTTTCGTACCTCAGCTGTTTCTGTCATGGTTCCTTCACTCCTGCCTTCGTTATCTTGGTTAATGATGTTATTTGAAACATCTGTTATGTGAGGACCCTCAGAGGAGTGTGCAACTACAGATAAGAATTTTGGCTTCAACCCAAACACACCAATTGATACAAAGCCTTCCCGCAGTAACGGGGACTCTCTAATGCTGTTCCAGCAGAGTTTGGGTTTAAGAGTCCTTTTCATTTCGCCCAGTATTCATCTTTCCCTTGGAATGATTTGCTCTTGCCAAGGAGCTGATGAATTAGAGTGGGTGATGCCAGACTTTATACACTGTAAGTTCTTAACAGATGGCATTAAGCAAGAAAGATTTTAGTTGGACCTATTACTTTTATCATTTCCATTGTCAATATTTTGGCATTGTTCTGTGTGAAGACAAATGTTTCTTACAGTGCTGATACTGTACAGTATCTCCCACTATAAGATAAGACCAATAAATATATATATATATGCTGAGAGATTCTTCTTAAGATGATTTCCCCTTAAAGAGGAAATAAATTACTTTTCTGCCAGTCTTTCACCTTTCTGCTAACCAAAAAAAAGTGTTTTCCTCCATTTGACCTACCTTTAAAAGTAAAACCCATTTGAAATCCTTTTGACTGCACCGTAGAATACCTACGCTATATATTTAAAAACACTATCTCCGCAGTAGGGTACAATATATCCTTTTAATTTATATGTAAAAAAATGTGCAACATATATTTCCAGTTAGCCTTTGCTCGTGGATTCAGAATGAATAATAGATAGAGGAGCATGTTTAAGAAGACGACATGGTCTTAACATCAGTGTAAGAAAAGAAAATATTTCTCCATCGTCACATTTTTTAAGTTACTGCCAATCTCCCAGGTTGCATAGAACACTATTTAAAAACCTCAATGTCAGGTGATATGATGCATGTGATTCTCAATATTGTAATCATATTGTTTGTTCAACATCAGAAGATTTTCAGATAATTCAATCCATTGAAGCTTTCACCCGTCGGTGCAGAATTTTCTTATGAGTTGCTCCATCAGTTTCCTAATGTTGCTCAGACGGACAGAGGAACAGAAGCATCGTCAAAATAATAATTATTACTAATACATTATGAAGAGTCATAAATCTCCCCTATGTCAGAATAGGGCATTGTCAGCAGACATCATCTATCCTTGTTATGTGCACAGATGACAAACTCTGAGCATGGGTAATGAACAGGGTAATGAATATAAAGCAGGATTAGGGCACAGAAAAAAATATTTCTTAAATTCTGTGATCTACATTTCCTCATGTCCTTACAGGGTCAAAGTAATCTATTGGCAGTTACATGTTTAATCAGTTAAATGTAGGTGAGTAGCACCTATGTTTTTCTCAGATTTAAACTATAGGTGTTTTTATATAATTTTCTAAACTTTCAAAGATTCTATCCATAGAAGGGTTTTTCTGACTCAGGCCCATATTTTTGAAGCAGTAGTATGCCATTTAGTGCCGGAAGACCCCTTAAAGTCCATTCAAGTGATTAGGTTATACAGTAGGATGTCTCCTGACGCATGGAGGCGTTTTATTGCATAGTGTAGCACCGACGAGTAAATATAGTCTACAGTCTACTGGCAAATTAAATCCATTAAAATAAAAGGCATTTTTTTTCATAGGAAATTAATCTAAAAAAGGTACTGTAAATATTTTATTTTGTATTAACTGGTATGTTGAAGAGTTATGAACAGATTTCCAGGTTGAATTGCCACAAAAAAAATATTTTCTATGAAAAGTTTTAAAGTAATAATTTATTAATTTAGCAATAATCTTACTATCTTAATACCTTGATCGCTTTTTGGAACATCATATAGCTATGACCTTTTTCATTTCTACCAAAGAATCTCTGGGACATCTGAGTCGCCACAAAGGCATCTCCATAAGAGAGGCTCCCCAATATGACTCCGTCCACCTGTCTATTAACCCATAGTGGACAGAGTTAACAGCATAAGGACAAGACACAATTTTAATCTTTGTCTGTAAATGTTACATGTGCCAATAATTTTATCTCTAACTCTCCATGAAATGTCTATAAATTGAATGTAAAACCTCTGCTCAATTAATGCAACCATGTTTTATTATAGCGCTGGCTTTTCCTGTCTAACTTGTGTTACAAGATAATTGTATTTAACTGGAGTTGTTCTCAAACTGACTGTAAAGTATTGTGGGGCCCCCTTAAGTGAAGGCCTATATTTATTTAAAAAATAAATGATGATGATGAATAAGCAGTTTAATGTATTATTCATTGCCCATTTAAACCAATTAATTGCCCTTTATGATGTCTACAATGATGTGAGACCGTTTCATATGGCGTCCTCTGTGTTGGGGTGCCTTTAAAGTATCTACAGTACCTACTGTATAACATGAAAAGTAGCTGGGTTAATAGTTGTTTAAGTATGGGTGCTTAAAGCTGTTACGCCGGTGCTGCCCGCAGACCAGACCCGTCCTCTGTGCTGAAGGGGGAAGTAGGAATACACGCACCCGCAGCAAAGGGAGCGTGTCCGGAGTGTGGTGTTAAGCGTTGCCAAGCCAGATGTATGTAAGGTAGACAATACTTGCCGGTACCGATTGTAGAAGTAGAATAGTAGTTGCCTTGCCGAGGTCAGGGAGCGGAGAGATGAGGTAGGTTGAAGTCCAAGCCGTGATCGTGGGATGCCAGAGAATACTTTGTCCGAGTAGAACCGAGGTCGAGAGCCAAGGGGGGTAGTCGTACGAGCTGTGTCACAACCTGTAGAATCACCAAGAGAACACCAAACAACTTCCATACAGAAACTATGTCGAGCGATGAGTGAGGGCTCAGAGATGCCTGATAAGGCTGGGCTGACCAATCAGGGATGGAGGCGGATCAGGAGGACTGCAGGGAGCCTCTCAGGATTGATGTGGCTGATACAACCCAGGTGAGCACTGATAGTACTCTGAGTGGACCCACGCGGTGTATGGGGCGGAGCCTTACTGCAGGAGTGGAAGCTGAAGAACAGATGCTGGGCGCGTGCTCTGTAAATTGCATGTGCATGCAACCAGTGTTGGAGGAGGACGCACGTATGCATGTGAGGCGGAGGGACCGCGCCTCCCATTGTGAAGGAGGGGGAGCGGCAGGACCGCTGAGGGGAGTGACCCTGTGGCGACAGAGGAGCTGATGCCCGCGGATGTGGAGGCAGGTAAGTGGGGGTTGTGCTGCGTGCCCTGAGTCTCCCTGAGGGTTGTCTGTGTGTTGCACGAACGGCGCTGAGAAATCGGATTCCTAACAAAAGCTTTACTGTATAAGAAAAGCTAATTTTCTGACTTTAGATGTGGCAAGATTTACCGTCTTTGGTACCATGACCTGGCGTGAGAGTCCACATTCTGGAACGCTTTGTACACCATGGTCTGCCCGGGAAGCCAGCAGAATCAATTCCACAGTTGTGGGATTTATTTAATTGTATCTAATTTACTAACCATTCACAGTGTGTCTGACAGTGAATATCTTTGTCCATGACCGTGGTGGGGTTATTGTTCGGCAGAAGGTGAAACTGTCAACATTTGTTTCATGGAATTTCATGAGCTTTCCATTTAAAATCTGTTCCATGGTGTAAAATCCGTCGATGGATTGTTCCAGTTTCAGTCCGTTCGGATTAATCAAAAACCGCCATAGGATACAATACATTGGTGGATTTTACTAATCTGCGAATTCCACAATCCGCTGGTGGATTTTACCAATCTGTGGATTCAGCAGTCCGAAACACTAAAAAGTCACTGACCTGTATTTGTCTTGTGAGAGATGATCGATCAGTACCCAAAAGCTATTGCTCAGTGCTATTTTTTTATAAATATACAAGCAGATAGTTTTGAACCCTAACCCTATTGTTTTTCTTTCGATAACTTTTTTTTAAAATAAGTGTAGTGAACATAGCTTCTGTATATCAACTGCAGACGAAAGAGGCACCAATAACTCAGGGTGATGAGCGTGATTTCAAAAGTCTGACAACTGCACTGTTCTTTGTTCCCATCCCGATGGATATGGCTAATCACTTAAAATCCCAATGGATATGGCTAATCACTTAAAATCCCATGCACTTTATAGTTGTCACGGGAGACTCCTGTGGCGGGTAGGATCTCGGTGGCTGGAACAACCAGAGCATAGTAGGGGTCACAAGCAGGGGTCCGAGGCAGGCGGCAGGTAGCGAAGTCAGGTACAAGCAGAGGCCCGAGACAGGCGGCAGGTAGCGAAGTCAGGAAACAAGCAGAGGTCCTAGGCAGGCGGCAGGTAGCGAAGTCAGGTAACAAGCAGAGGTCAGCAACGAGGAGACTGAACAGGACAGGGGAGCAAGGACAGGTCTGGGGGCAGGGACTGAGAACAGGAACAAACAGGGACAAGCCAGATTACCAGCAAGGGATTTTACTGTGAACAGACTTCTATAATACAGGTACAGGTACAGAAACAGATCAGGAATCAGAGGCATGTGCATTAGGAGTCTGACTTCAAGCAAAGGCAATTGAACAAACCAGGAAGCAGAAGCTATAAAGGGCAGAGACAGGAGCAACAAGAAGACAGACAGGCAGACAGAGGAACCCAGAGGAAACCGAAGACAGCAGCACACCAGTGGACAAAGAAGAACTATGGCTAGGCAGGAGGTCTAGGAGACCCTGACATTACTCCCCCCTCTCAAGAGAGTTCTCCGGACGATCCTCCAGGCTCTTCCCGGAGGCCTTGATGAAAAGTGGACTCAAGGTGACCCACCTCTGGTGGTTTGTCAGCGGGCAGAGAGTACTCCACAGGTACAGACTGAAAAAGTCCATCAGAAAGCCGACAGAGGAATTCAATTCTCTCTCGGAACAGTTGAATGTCAGGATGCATCAACCCAAACGCTAGAGAATCTGTGAGCAGTAAGCTTGACTTTGCAGAGTAGGTCACAGGCTCAGCAGAGGACGCATCAGATATTCGTAGATAAACGGAAGAACGTGCGCTTGTCTTCAGAGCAGGAGCAGAGGAGCCAGTAGATCCTCCTGACAACCCTCAAGGTTTAGCAAGGTGTCCCTGATGGAAGGCTGACTCACGATGGCCTTCGGACAACACTCCATGTTTTGCAGGAACATAGGGATCAGCAACAACTCCGGACAACCCTCCAGGCTCTTGATGGAAGGCCAACTTAATGTGTACGTCAAGTGCTGATGGGAAATCTGTGAGAGGTGCATTTATCCTCATCACAAGAGCGTTGGCATCAGCATCAAGAATATTAGGCATAGCAAGGAACTTCACCAGGGATCCGTCTAACGTCATAGCAGGGGCATCGGGAACAGATACATCAGGCTCTTCACATGCGGCAGAAGGGACATATTCACTTTCCGTGGTCTCTTTTTGTGACCAATACAGTATATCTATTTTAGTTTTGGAATCTGTAACTTCCCAATGGATACGTTCAACTCCATTGCAGAGGCATGGACATCAGGAATGTGGGCATCAAGGACGGGTGCAGACTTTTCACATGGGTAAGTGGGAACATAGAATTCACGCTCCATGGTCTCCTTTTGTGACTGCCGTATCGTGGTATCACCTAAATTCTCATTAAGACCAGCTATTTGATTTTTCAGCTCTTGAAGCTGTCCTTCTGCACTTCTTTTCCCACTCAATGCAGTTGTCAGTTCGGCTTCTTTGGAGTTGAGTCGCGACTCCATATCTCCCAGCTGACTCAGAGTAAAGCTTAAATATGTTTCATCTTCTTCATTTCTGATCTGCAGCTGCCGGTACTCCTCCCGGGCATTGTCCAGCTCCAGCTGCAGCCGGATCTTATCACGGGCTGTGTGGTCCAATAATTTGTAGGCATCGGCCATTTTGACCTCATAGCGCTGTGTCAGGCCAGCCACTTGACAGACGGACACCTTCTCTCTCCTCCTCCTTTTTGGCAAGCTGTGTCTTGAGCTCAGCGATCTGCGCCTGCAGCGCTGTGAGCTGCTGAGATGTGTGTTCAGCTGCCAGCTTTAGCTCTTCCTCCAGCGAGGCTCTGGTTATACTCAGTGTGGCCTTTAGCTCCTCATGCTGTTCTTTGGGGACACACTGGGTACTCAAATAATCTTGCAGCATCTTTATTTTGTAGGCAGTCTGGAAACTTTCTTCCTGCAGAACTCGCTGCTTTTCTTCAGCATTCACCCATCTCTCCTTGGTGTCCTGCAGATGTGTACGCAGTTCTCGCAGCTGACTCTGCAGCATATTTTATGCTTGTGTGCGCCGCTCCAGGGAGACATGTTCTTCTTGCAGCACTCTCTCTGCATTCTGCAGTGCTGTCTGCACATCTAACTTTTCCTGGGCCAACTGTTTCTTCTCCTCTCCTCATTCATGGAATTTCTTATCTCCTTCACTGACTTGGACATAGAGATTCTTTCACTCCTGGGTTACCATTTCAAAACTGCTTTTTAACCCTTCGAAGATCTCTCTCAAAGAACGTAGTTCTGTGTTGAAGTGGCAATTCTTCTCCAGAGGCTTCCAGTTTTGCGCCAACTTGAGCCATGAAACTCTGGTACTGGGCATTATCAGCATAGGCCTTCTCCAGCTAGCTTGACAGGATCACACTGTCCCTCTCCAACTGCTCTTTTTCTTTCTCCTGGAGAACACACTTAGCAATTGCTGAAGATAGACAGCTTTGTAGTGCAGCCTTGGCTTCTTGCTCCTTATCTAAACGTCCATAAAGACAATCAATCGCTTTCTGTGCAGCTTGAAGCGTCTGAGTTAAGGCATCTTTCTTTTCTTCCACTATTCTTGGGATACGTCTGTGAGTTGCTTTAAGTTGCAGTATATCTCTTTCATTAAATGCAGACTCTGGGGTTAAATTTTCATTCTTAATTTCTTCTGCAACTTCCACAGTAATGCCTCCCTTCTTTTTCTTCTTCTTCCTTGCTTTGAGAAGTTCTGAAGAATCAGTGGTACTGTGTTCACATTTACTGCTCAAGACTGTTTGAGTAGGAGCCATAATTTCAGAAATGGGGAAACCACACTTCCCAAGAAACCAGTAAAGAGGAAATGTGTTTTTAAAACAGAAGCATTAGAATGAACAACAGGAATATTAGACACAGAGAGACACAAGATGGGAGAGCTGACCTTTTGAGACTTTAGCATCAGTCACGGAGATTTATAAATGCAAGGAAAAAACATAGACAGAGAAACCCTGCAGTTTAAATCTGAAACTTTAGAAATCAGGCATAGAAATATCATAGACAGCAGGAAACTACTACAGAGAAAACTTGCAGTTAGATCTGAAACTTTTGACATCAGACATAGGAATATCAGACAGAACCTTGCAGTTAAAATCTGAAACTTTAGATATCAGACATAGGAATATCAGACAGAACCTTGCAGTTAAAATCTGAAACTTTTGACATCAGATATAGGAATATCAGACAGAACCTTGCAGTTGAATCTGAAACTTTGGATATCAGGTGTAGGGATATCATACAGAGAAACATGCAGTTAAATCTGAAACCTTAGATATCAGGCATAGAAATATCATAGACAGCAGGAAACTAATACAGAGAAAACTTGCAGTTAGATCTGAAACTTTTGACCTCGGACATAGGAATATCAGACAGAGAACCCTGCAGTTAAATCTGAAACTTTAGATATCAGGCGTAGGGATATCATATGTTGCAGAGAAACAAACTTTAGGGGAACTTGCAGGTAAACCTGAAACCTTAGAACCAATCATATGAACAACTACAGATTGCAGGAAAAATCACAGTATGCAGTAACAAAATAATAGAAGCACTCTTGTCTTTTGAAATGGGAACTCTGTGAACAGCAGTGGTCCAACCAGTGATGCAGAGACAAGCCTTATCCAGGGAATGAAAAGTCAGAGTCTAAAAGGCAACAGGTACTGCAAGGGTTAACCCAGGCACTGCACAAAAGAAAAATCTCAAAGAAAGGTGCACTAGTCTCTGCAGCAACAGTTCTAGTCTCAGCAAAAATGTTTTTTCGTTATGAACGCAATAATTCTTGCAGAACACTAAGCAGCAAAAAAAAAAACCTTCCCAACTGGGATTTCCAAAAAAGAAACGAAAGTACTTATCTTCAACCATGCGGATGTGGTCTGCTGCAGCAGGCAGGAAAGGGTGCAGGCAGAAGAAGAATCTGTTCCAGCGAGATCCAGAAGTGGCCTTTGCTTTCTGTCACGGGAGACTCCTGTGGCGGGTAGGATCTCGGTGGCCGGAACAGCCCGAGCGTAGTAGGGGTCACAAGCAGGGGTCCGACGCAGGCGGCAGGTGGCGAAGTCAGGTACAAGCAGAGGTCTCAGGCAGGTGGCAGGTAGCGAAGTCAGGAAACAAGCAGAGGTCCGAGGCAGGTGGCAGGTAGCGAAGTCAGGTAACAAGCAGAGGTCGGCAACGAGGAGACTGGAACAGGACAGGGGAGCAAGGACAGGTCTGGGGGCAGGGACTGAGAACAGGAACAAACAGGGACAAGCCAGATTACCAACAAGGGCTTTTACTGTGAACAGACTTCTATAATACAGGTACAGGTACAGAAACAGATCAGGAATCAGAGGCATGTGCATTAGGAGTCTGACTTCAAGCAAAGGCAATTGAACAAACCAGGAAGCAGAAGCTATAAAGGGCAGAGACAGGAGCAACAAGAAGACAGACAGGCAGACAGAGGAACCCAGAGGAAACAGAAGACAGCAGCACACCCAGTGGACAAAGAAGAACTATGGCTAGGCAGGAGGTCTAGGAGACCCTGACAATAGTGTAATTTTTTACTTTTTTAATTCTTAGCGGTCTTGCTCCCATGAAATGGAGGGCTGCAGCCGTCCACTGTTGAGCCGTTACCCACCCTCCTCCCACTCCCTCTGCTCATTTTCCCTGCGTTACAGATGTTTTGCACCCCAAGAACCACCTAGGTTTTTGCCCCCAAACAAAGTTTGGAAACTAGTGTCCTCCCCGCACCCAACCCTAACCTATCTACTCTTCTTCCGCCCACAATCTCCCATGCATTTCTCACCATTGTCTATTAATTGGTATATGTTTCCTAGCACCAAAATGTCTACAATGTTTGATACATCTCTGTTCTCTTTGATAAATATGTATGAATTTCTATTTTGTTTATGCATGCTTTATTTCACTGAATTGCTATCATGCCAATTAATATAATCTCTCAAAACATCAAGAGCCCAAACTCCCCTCAAAAGAGACAAATAGCTCTATCAGAAACCAAAATATTAATGGGCTATATAATTCTGCTGCAAGAAACACATTTGAAAAAAGGACCTTATTATTTAGCAAAGATTATCCTCTGATCTACAGTATCATTCATCATCCCAATCAAAGAACATGGAGTGGCCGCAGTCTTCCACAAGAATTACAATGTTAAAGTAGACAAAGTAAAAACTGACTTCTTTGGCAATCTTAATGATTAGGGGTTCCTTAGATTCCACTTACCTCACAATTGAATTTATCAATTCCCCTAGCGAAAACCAAGTGTCTTCAACCAGGGGTTATCAGATTTAGTTGAATCTGTACAGCAGGGTCTTCTAGCTCTAGCTGCGGACCTAAACGCAATTACTGATCCAAACCTAAATAAATCACCCTTTCTCCCTCCATCACAAAGTATCCCTTCCAACCATCAAGGTCTTATCTCCCTATCAAAAAAACTGATGCTTATTGACTCCTGGACATGAATCAACCCAATTTGAAAGATTTTTTACTCCCACCCATAATAGTACGGATTATAATTTTTTTGATCAGCAAATCAGTGACAATATTTCTTCAGGCACTATTGTACTTTCCTCTTAGTCAGACCACTGACTACCAGAGGTTGTCATCTTTAAACAAATCTTTATTAACAAAAATCCAAAAATGTTCTCCTTGTGAAAGGGATTTTACTGTGTCTTCCCCTTCACCAATTGTTTTGTATGCATTCTATTACCTTATATTTTAAACACAGGGGATCACTACCATGCTTCAAAATAAAAGTGTTTAGAAACACTGTGTTTGGATTTGTTTTCTTTTTATATTCTCAATTGTATTGTATTGTATGTCTTTATTTATATAGCGCCATTAATGTACATAGCGCTTCACAGTAGTAATACATGTGGTAATCAAATAAATAACAGATAATATAAATAACAGATCATGGGAATAAGTGCTTTAGACATAAAAGTGACATTAAGGAAGAGGAGTCCCTGCCCCGAGGAGCTTACAGTCTAATTGGTAGGTAGAACGTACAGAGACAGTAGGAGGGAGTTCTGGTAAGTGCGTCTGTAGGGGGCCAAGCTTTATGTATCATGTGTTCAGAATATCCACAGTGTTATTCATATGCTTCTTTAAGCAAGTGTGTCTTAAGGTGGGTCTTAAAGTTGGATAGAGAGGGTGCTAGTCGGATACTGAGGGGAAGGGCATTCCAGAGGTGTTGGGCAGTCAGTGAAAAAGGTTTAAGGCGGGAGAGGGCTTTAGATACAGGGGGGTAGAAAGAAGACATCCTTGAGAAGAACACAAGAGTCTGGATGGTGCATAACGAGAAATTAGGGCTGAGATGTAAGGAGGGGCAGAAGAGTGTAAAGCTTTAAAAGTGAGGAGAAGAATGGAGTGTGAGATGCGGGATTTGATCGGAAGCCAGGAGAGGGATTTCATGAGGGGAGATGCTGAGACAGATCTAGGAAAGAGTAGAGTGATTCTGGCAGCAGCATTTAGGATAGATTGTAGAGGAGACAGGTGAGAGGCAGGAAGGCCAGACAGCAGGAGGTTACAGTAATCAAGACGGGAGAGAATGAGGGCCTGACTCAGAGTTTTAGCAGTCGAGCAAAAGAGGAAAGGGCGTATCTTTGTTATATTGCGGAGGAAAAAGCGACAAGTTTTAGAAATGTTTTGAATGTGTGGGGCGAATGTGAGAGAGGAGTCGAGTGTGACCCCTAGGCAGCGTGCTTGGGTTACTGGGTGAATGATTGTAGTTCCAACAGTAATGTGGAAGGAGGTAGTAGGGCCAGGTTTTGGAGGAAGTATGAGGAGCTCTGTTTTAGCCATGTTGAGTTTAAGGCGTCGGAGGGCCATCCAGAATGATATAGCAGAGAGACATTCAGAAACTTTGGTTTGTAAAGCAGGTGTAAGGTCTGGTGTTGAAAAGTATATTTGTGTGTCGTCAGCATAGAGGTGATAATTAAACCCAAAAGATGTTATTAGGTCACCTAGAGAGAGTGTGTACAGAGAAAAGAGAAGAGGTCCCAGGACAGAGCCATGGGGTACCCCCACAGAGAGATCAATAGAGGAGGAGGAGGTGTTAGCAGAAAAGACACTGAAAGTACGATGGGAGAGGTAAGAAGAGATCCAGGATAGAGCTTTGTTCCGAATACCAAGAGTATGGAGAATGTGGAGGGGAAGAGGGTGGTCCACTGTGTCAAATGCTGCAGAGAGGTCGAGTAATATGAGCAGAGTGTAATGACCTCTGTCTTTGGCAGCATGGAGGTCGTCAGTTATTTTAGTGAGGGCTGTTTCCGTGGAGTGAGCAGTGCGGAAGCCAGATTATAGAGGATCCAGGAGAGAATAGGTGTTGAGAAAATGGAGCAAGCGAGAGAACACAAGACGTTCAAGGAGTTTTGAGGCAAAAGGCAGGAGGGAGACAGGTCGATAGTTGGAAAGACAGGTAGGGCCAAGCTTGCTGTTTTTGAGTAATGGTATGACTGTTGCATGTTTGAAGGAGGATGGAAAGGTTCCAGAGCAGAGGGAGAAGTTAAAAATGTGTTTGAACGTAGGGATTATAGTAGGAGCAAGAGGTTTTAGGAGATGGGAGGGAATGGGATCAAGAGGGCAAGTGGAAGAGGGAGAAGAGGCGATCAACAGCGACACATCCTCCTCTGAGACAGTGGAAAAAGAGTCAAGGAAGGCAGGAGGAGAGTTAGGAAGAGGTGTAGGATGGGAGGAAGAAACAGAGGTTATGTTCTGCCTTATGGATTCCACCTTTTCCTTAAAATAGTCAGCAATGTCCTGAGCGGAGATGGAGGAAGGAGAGGCAGCTGAGGGTGGTTTGAGTAGAGTATCAAAGACAGAAAAGAGTCGGCGTGGGTTAGACTTGTGCATGTTGATTAGTGATGAAAAGTAGGCTTGTTTAGCTTGCGAGAGGGCAGAGTTGAAACAGGATAGCATAAATTTGTAGTGAAGGAAGTCTGCGAGAGTGTGAGACTTCCTCCAGAGGCGTTCAGAGGAACGAGTGGAGGAACACAGCACGCGCGTGTGGGAATTTAGCCAGGGTCTAGGGTTAGGATGGCGAGTGCGGCAGAGAGAAAGCAGGGCATGTAGATCAAGAGTCGAGGACAAGACAGAGTTGTAGTTCCTGACCAGGTTGTCAGGGTCTGTCGCAGAGCTGAAAGAGGAGAGGGAGGAGCATAAAGTGGACTCAAAGTCTGGTACACTGGCGACACACTTTATTCGAGCTCGGCTAGTCCCACGAATTCGGGTATACCCGGGTGTATTGAGGTTTGTGACTGTTTTCTGCCCGAGTGCATTGAGGTATTTTCCAAGCAGGGATTGAAGCATTTTATTCCCGCTAGCTGCAATACTGCACAGTATATATATATATACTGCATTACAATTCATGAATTTATGCCATCTGGTAGACACGCGAAGCATTGCAGCCTATTAAATCCTAATCATTATCATTTAACAGATCAGTCGCCCGTCAGCCAGGCATGAACCCAGGCTGGGAAGGCAAACGCAACGGGGCTTGTCAGAGGTGAGGAGCGGCGCATTCCAGGTATCTGCCAGGTACATACTGGGTATTTGCTCGAATAAAGTGTGTCGGTGCAGTAAGTGAATAGAGCGCAGGTTTCTGCAGAAGCGGGGGGTAGATGGAGGTGGAGAAGGGGAGAAGCGAGATAGAGAGAATGAGATGAGACGATGGTCAGAGAGAGGAAAAGGGGAAATGGAGAAATTGGAGAGAGAAGTTTTTAGTGAAAACCAGGTCTAAGTAGTGGCCATCCTTGTGGGTGCTGGCTGAAGTCCACTGTTGAAGGCCAAAAGAAGAGGTTAGAGAAAGAAAGCGGGAAGCCCAGGGGAGAGAGGGGTCATCAATGTGGTAATTGAAGTCCCCAAGGAGAAGAACAGGGGAGTCTGAGGAGAGAAAGAAAGAGAGCCAGGATTCAAAGTGAGAGAGAAAGGCAGAAGGGAGATGAATAGAGGTAGGTGGGCGATAGATGACCGCCACATCGACAGGGAGAGGAGAGAAGATCTGGACTGTGTGAGCCTCAAAGGAGGGAAAAGCAAGAGATGGAGGAATAGGAAGGGTGCGGTAACGGCAGAGGGGGGAGAGCAGGAGCCCCACGCCTCCACCCCTGCCATCAGTGCGCGGAGTGTGGGAGAAGTAAAGGCCACCATAGGAGAGGGCAGCTTCCAGAGCAGTGTCAGACTGAGTGAGCCAGGTCTCAGTTATAGCAAATAGGAGCAGAGAGTGAGAGAGAAAAAAGTCATGCACAGAGAGGAACTTGTTAGAAAGGGAGCGAGCATTCCAAAGGGCACAGGAGAAATGGAGAGAGGAGGGAGGGTGGCAGGGGATGGGTATGAGGTTGGAGGGGTTGACACCAGAAGGAGTAGAGGTTGCAATTGGCAGGCGAGGACGAGCGCGTGTATGAATAAGGCAGGGACCAGGATTGGGAGAGATATCCCCAGAAGCAAGGAGGAGAAGCATGGATAGAAAGAGGATGTGTGAGGATGATTTGTAGGGGTGTTTTTTAGTGCAGGGGATATAGCTGTGTGGTGTGAGAGGACACAGGTAAGAAATGAGTTCATGTGAACTGAGAAGTGGGGAAGGAAGGAGAGATGGAGATATATGAATAGAGTTATAGAGATACTGCACCGACACACTTTATTCGAGCAAATACCCGGTATGTACCTGGCAGATTCCTGGAATGCGCCGCTCCTCACCTCTGACAAACCCCATTGCATTTGCCTTCCCAGCCTGGGTTCATGCCTGGCTGATGGGCGGCTGATCTGTTAAATGATAATGATTAGGATTTAATAGGCTGCAATGCTTCGCGTGTCTACCAGATGGCATAAATTCATGAATTGTAATGCAGTATATATATATATATACTGTGCACTATTGCAGCCAGCGGGAATAAAATGCTTCAATCCCTGCCGGAAAATAACTCAATGCACTCGGGCAGAAAACAGTCACAAACCTCAATACACCCGGGTATACCCGAATTCGTGGGACTAGCCGAGCTCGAATAAAGTGTGTCGCCAGTGTACTGAGGCTATTAAAAAGAAGTGCATAATTTGAGAAGAAGTGAAGTCACAGCAAATATAAATGGTAAAGGCAGCATCACAGCAGTAATGATGCAGTCTGGTATAGATGATTTCCTCCTTTCCAGCGTAGTTCAAATGCAGGAATCAGGGCCAGTTGGGGTTTTCACTTCTTCACTTCTTTTAAACTTCCTTTTAAACTTCCTTTTAAACTTCCTTTGTAAACTTAATTTGTTCAGTAGAGTTGTACAGTAGTCCTCCCACTTACTGTATAATGTGCCACTTGGATATGTGCTGCAGGCAGACTAGCTGTTCTGACACAGTTTATATGGGCCTAAAAAGTCACCTGACAGTGTGAATTCTGCCTGCTTAATTAGCACATCTGAGGCACATTCAAAACAGATGTTTTTCTACACAGGGTGTTCCCTGCCTAGGTGTCAAATCTTAATTCAATTAACAGTTGAAGCAGACAGGATTCAGATATGGGATATTACCTAAGATTGTTTCAGTTGCATATACTGACATACACACAGCAAAGAGTTGAAGCAGACAGGATTCAGATATGGGATATTACCTGAGGAGAGAAGGTGATTTTTGTTAGGGTAAGGGGTCCTTCCTTTTAAACTTCAGTTGTTCAGTAGAGTTGTTCAGTAGTCCTCCCACATAATGTGCCACTTGGATATGTGCTGCAGGATATGTGCCCCCCCCCACCCCATCCATGGGTATGACATACTGTAGAGGTATGGGTTGAACATGCTAGACAGATGTCCCCTCTGTGTCTTGTCCCATAAAGGTCTTTGCAATTCAATACATTCAATACTTTAAAATAAAATAAGATTATTCACATAAGTGAATCACAAATCTAATTAATGTATTTTAAGTATATAAGAACACATTCAGTTGGATTTAATAATATATTGTTAGCACTTCAAAGTTTATTATATACACAAATTGTTAGGTCATTTATACATAAAAATAAAAATAGTTTATATAATTTTTGTTTAAATTATAGTATAATCACAAGTAATATTGGGGGTGTTATTTACACACATTAGTATACACATTTATGTACACTATCGAAACAAGTAGGATTATATTAAATGTATTTAGTTTACCCACATGCACAAATATTACACAAAAAGAAATGTAAAATCAATTTAGTATATAAATCAAACATCATAGTTTACAATACACATGTATTTTTAATTAAGATCAGATATGATGGCTGAATGATGCAGCCTTGCCAGTTTGGAATATCATGTGACCTTGGATACATGTTCAGCTCTTGTTGCTTTTGTTCCCTTTGTTTCTTTGTAATCAAACAATAATAGGGGTTCAACATAAACAATTAGCCCCAATCAATTCACATTCATATTTATCTCTCCTCCAATACCCTCTGTTTCTTTCTTTGCACTTGAACAATAGATATGGATGTGGAATGATTACCACGTTAATGAACAATGAATCTTTGTTATATTTACTACATAAAAAAAAAGAATACGTTGGTAATATTTTACATCCATATAAGAAAGGTTCCATTTAGATGCCAAAATGTAAACTCAATGCTTGTAAGAATCATTGAGTTCATTGAAATTGAATCTTGCCTATAATTGGTGACTTTCATTCAATTCATGAATTAAGTAATCATTTAATGAGATTACTAACTATAAAAAAAAATGTATGCAACCTCATTCAAGTGATTTATTCAAAATAGTAAATAGTTGTTCCTTTAAACAAGCCTAAATAACTAAGTAAAATATACTGATGCAGCGGCCGTTATTCGAACACTTCATGCGTCATGTACATCGGAATCCCGATGTGAAACCGCGGGATGAATCCAGCCTCCCCGCACTAAGATGCGAGCGCGGCGAGGGCAGAAAAACGAATTTTAGTGTTCTGGCTTTTAAAAACATGAAATTGACACAGTAGCACAGTGACACAGTAGCACAGTGACACAGTAGCACAGTAGCACAGTGACACAGTAGCACAGTGACACAGTGACACAGTAGCACAGTGACACAGTAGCACAGTGACACAGTAGCACAGTAGCACAGTAGCACAGTGACACAGTAGCAGTGACAGTAGCACAGTGACACAGTAGCACAGTGACACAGTAGCACAGTGACAGTAGCACAGTGACACAGTAGCAAAGTGACACAGTAGCACAGTGACACAGTAACACAGTGACACAGCAGCACAGTAGCACAGTGACACAGTAGCACAGTGACACAGTAGCACAGTGACACAGTAGCACAGTGACACAGTAGCACAGTGACACAGTAGCACAGTGACACAGTAGCACAGTAGCACAGTGACACAGTAGCACAGTGACACAGTAGCACAGTGACAGTACTGTACACATTACAATTCATCCATTTTATTGCAAACGAAGAAACAGAATCCATGAAATTCAAACAAAATATCTGCGATAAGCGCGGGTGCCTGGGGCGATTGACCGCATTCATGCTGCGTGGGGAACAGCAGAGAACTCGAATCGGCTCTGTGATGCGTTCGAATAACAGCCAATGCATCAGTATACAATGTCCTTCATAGTCCAATATGTCTAATATATGTAATATGAATATTATTTAGATACATGCCTAAACACAATTTAAGTGTTGATGTTTTAGATAATTTCTGTATTTTTATACTTTTTTATAATTGTGTGTTTATAGTAAGGTTCTGTGGATTAATGAAGCAATTGATCTATAGACACGCTGATTTGTATGTTTAAAATTAGAGCACATACAATACACAAGTGTATAGCTAGTACATGTCTTATCTGATTGTTTTCTGGAGGTATATATACATAGTAAGCATAGCCAGAATCCATCCCCTGAAGAAATCAGGTAATCTGAAAAAACGAGTAGGGTTATATCTGTTGCTGATACCAGGGTGGTTGTGTGCCGTGTACCCATATGAAAACATTAAGGGAATCCGCTGCCTCATTGAAAACGTTCCCTGCCCGGAACTGAATGTAGTAGATGTGTGTTGCCGGAGGACGATCTGAAAGCTGACACCATTGGGAGTTCCTGCTGGACGGGGGTTCGTGACGGACTGTGCAGACGACCTTAGCAGAGGAGAGGAGTTACATCAACTTGATTGGGGCATGAGTATTGATCTCATATTACGCCTGAATATATTCTCTGTTTGTGAGTTTTGAATTGTGATCAATTGAAATGTATTAAATATTTTTAATGATAATGCACTATGATCGGGCGCTTTTTCTTTTCTTTTTTCTATGTAGGTTTGTGAGGGGAGGTCGTTGTACCCACAAAGAAGGCTGCCAGCATCCTGTAGTGCATCAAGTAAAAACTATTGGGACTTTTCATCCAGTGGATATACATTTGTATGGTTTTTTTTACCTTGGACTTTTTCATTGTTTTTTTCATATTGTTCACTTTTATATAAGTTTTTTATTTTTTCATATTTTTTATGTCATATTATTAGCTTATATATTATTATTATTATTATTATTATTATTATATTCACAACATTTTATTGCACCTTGAAATCAGCAACAAGTATACTATTTCATCAGAGCTTTACAAATCAGTAGGGGATTGAAGATTGATGGGACTGTTATAGAAATAATTAGCCTATACTAAGGGGCTTTTTGATTATCACCACACCCTTAATTGCTAAGTATCACTAAACATATCGGCACATGCTTTGTGTGTGTATGTATATATATATATATATATATACACACACACGCAAAGACTGCGCAGATAGATAGATAGATAGATAGATAGATAGATAGATAGATATATATATATATATATATATATATAACAGGAGAAAAAGAAGTGCCAGTTCCGTATGGTTGAAAATAAATATGTGTAAATTGTATTAAATGACCAGAGTAGTCAAAAGGACTAGTAGTAAACTGGTGTGATTAAAAAGCAATAATATGGCTAGTGGCTAGTACAAGCAGATAGCAGCAATTAGCAAGTGACATATGGAAGGGGATGTGGAGCAAGGAAGCAAGATATCATGGGGAAAAAAGGCCAACAGTGGTGAATGTCAATGACAGTCAATATGGCTGATGATAGCCCAGTAAGGAACAGTAAACACTCACTAGAGAATGGCCCTTCTCAATGGTGATGTGGGTGTGCTGGTGACAGCCCTGTTACATCTGTTGAAGCACGGAATATACCTCCTCAGCGTGCGACCCGGTTAAACTGGTGTTGTTCTGATGCTGAAAAATCAATTCTCTCCTGTGGCACAAAATTACTTCCCACGTATTGACAATTTCACACACACCTCACTGAAACCTTATCAATCTAAGGGTAGCTACATTGATACATTTTTAACTACTTTGAGCAACTTTGTCTTGATTCCACCTATATTAAGGGGAATCTCAGTAGGGGTGAGAACAGTGCTCTGGTTGAACTACAAGAGTGGGAGAGCATAGTTATCAGACAAGCGGATAAGGGCGATGCTGTCGTCATTCAGGATCGGGACGAATACATTGCTGAAGCACTACGTCTCCTGTCTGACTCTGGTTCCTATTGCTCTCTGGCTCTTGATCCTACACCAGCTTTCCAATTACAGCTCCACTCTTTGCTCAAGAAGGGATTGGAGGATAATATACTAACTAAAAACTAGTTTAAATTTCTTTATGTCTCCAACCCCCGCATCCCCATCTTTTATCATCTGCCAAAAGTGCACAAACGCTTACTCAACCCTTCAGGTAGGCCCATGAACTCAGGGGTGGAGTCGATGACATCGGGGGTGTCCAGATATGTTGACCAAATTTTACAACCATATGTGGTCAAACTCAGATCTTATCTCCTTGACACCCTTCATGTCATCGATTCCATCTCCTCCATCAAATGGAAATCTACATACAGATGGGCCACCTGTGATGTTCAATCACTATACACGTGTATTGACCACAATAAGGGTTTGAGCGCAGTTGAGCACTTTCTCTGCTCGGACGATAGATTTCTTCCGGCTCAACGTCTTTTTATTCTCAATATTATAGAATTCATTCTTAAGAACAACTATTTCATGTTCCGAGACATCTTCTATCTCCAGACATGTGGTACAGCCATGGGACCCAGATTTTCCCCCAGCTATGCGAACCTCTTTATGGGGTTCTGGGAAACCAATTACATCTGGTCCAACGTACAGCTGGTGGCCAATCAGGTGTTCTATGGCCGCTACATTGACGACCTTCGTATCATCTGGGATAGAGCTGAAGATAGTCTCAAGTTAGCCTTTGACCAATTTAATAATAATAATTTGGGCCTTTCATTTACTTTTCACAGTCACCCCATTGAAATTATCTTCCTTGATCTTGTCCTATCAGTTGATACTAATCTGAACATACAGACGAAGGTCCACTTTAAGGAAGTGGCAGTCAATGGATACTTGCACGCTGACAGTTGCCATCATTTGAAATGCTTAATAATATTCCACTCAGTCAATTTTATCGACTTAGACGTAACTGCTCCTCTGATGAAATCTTTGAGCAGCAGTCACGTCTAATTATGTCTCAGTTTGCTGCAAAGGGATTTGACTGTGATACTGTCTAAATGTCATATTCCAAAGTCAGGGCTACCAGTAGAACAGAACTTTTGAAGAAATCTTTATCTAATCGTCAGAGCAGAGAGATGGACAAAATGGGTATAATTGGTAAAACTTCTGAATCTAGCAATAGTGGGGTTAAGTTTATTACTAAATTCAATGGTTATTCTGGTCGTATAACAAAGATCATCAACAACCCCTGGAAAATACTTATGTGTGATCCTTATCTTAATAGATGTCTCACTCCCAGAGCACAAGTTGTGTTTCGTAAAACCCATAGTGTTAAACAACAAGTAGCACCTAGTAAGCTTAGAGAGAGCTCTATGGTGGTTCATCCCCACATTCCTCTGTCTGTAGGTAATGTTAAATGTGGTAGATCAAGATGCACCATGTGTAAACATTTAACTATTTGCAGTTCCATTAAATCGTCTACGAATGGATCTGTACATCATCTCAAGAGTCAGATCAGTTGTCTAGCTACACATGTAGTGTATGAACTGTCATGCACCTGTAATCTACAATACATTGGACGTACCAAACGTCCTCAGTGTGTTAGATTTCTGGGACATAGTAGAGCTATTATTAAAGGTGGTCACAATCACAGTGTTCCCAGACATTTCGCCGCGGTACATTCTAAGGATCCCACGAGCTTGAGAAGAGCTGCGTAGAACAAATTTCTGACTCAAAACTGGGTGGCGACAGGTTTAAGACACTCTGCATTCGTGAATCTTTTTGGATCTATTCTTTGGGAACTTTAGTCCCTAAAAGTCTCAACAAATGCATACATACTAGTATTCTAGTTTAAATGACACTGTGCTTTCTTTTTTCTCCACATCACCTTTTTATATTCCCCTTCCCCTTCTTTTTATATTTTAAATTTAAAATCTGATTCTCAATCTGCTCTTTTTGTTTAGAATGTTTATTTGTAAGATATCTGCACGTGTGTCTATATATTCGTTCCCCTATAGTATGTGCACTCACCTGCATTAGTGTATCACTTACACTGTAGCAGAGTGTTTGTGACACACACTTAGCACTATATAGTATATATAATAGCCGTCATTTTCTAACACTTTAAGTATTAACTATTTGATTCCAGTCTGCCCTCATCATATCCCCTGCCTTCTATATTAGAGTGAGTAATTTTTATGCTCACTCCTTCCCTGTCCTACTTCCTCCAAACCTGTCTTTTTTATTCAGTCCTTTATTATTTCTCACTGAAAAGGACCTTTTTTAATTAGGATTTTATTTATATGGTTTGTCGGAATTGTGCATGTTATTGATGTGTTTTTATGTTGTTATATTTATATATTTTATATATTTTATTTATCATATTCATCCAAGTTTCAAGTTTCACTCCATGTCTTTATTAATTTACATGTCATGACTTAGATTGTTTACAGCTGTTATTGCTATTAGTGGCAATTACGGTGGCTATATTAATCCAGTTCAGCTACCACAATATCATCCTTGAGAAAGTCACATGGAGAGACAAAACGCATTGGACGTCATCACGTAGTAGCACAGCAACGCATTGACACGGGCACGTTTTGTGCGAAGCAACCAGGAAGATACCAGGATCACTTGTTCCTTTACATCTGGGGATAGAGGCACCTGTCTTCATATATACATCCGGTGCCGCTGCATGGACTCAGATGCAGGAAGCCTCATCTCAAACTGAGGTCTGACACGTGGGAAGTGATTCTGTGCCACAGGAGGGAATTGATTTTCAGCATCAGAACAACACCAGTTTAACCGGATCGCACGCTGAGGAGGTATATTCCGTGCTTCAACAGATGTAACAGGTCTGTCACCAGCACACATATATCACCATTGAGAAGGGTCATTCTCTAGTGGGTGTTTACTGTTTCTTACTGGGCTATCATCAGCCATATGGACTGTCATTGACATTCACCATGTTGGCCTTTTTTCCCCATGATATCTTGCTGTACTAGCCATATTATTGCTTTTTAATCACACCAGTTTACTACTAGTCCTTTTGACTACTTTGGTCATTTAATAAAATTTACACATATTTATTTTCAACCATACGGTACTGGCACTTATTTTTCTCCTGTTTTCTGTTTACATCTGGTCAGGCTTGACTACACAGAAGCTTCGCCTACACTTATTTAATCCTTTTTTCCCAATACACATATACAGAATTAATTTGCACATTTTAACACTACCATTCACTCACTAGCGCTACTATATATATATACGTCCAAACATTTACTTCACGCACTGCCCCGGCGCATGCGCAACTCGCATATAAACAGACTCTACTGTTTTAACTTACATGACGCATGCGCAGTGTGCACATTACGTTGATGTGCTGCGTGAACTTCTCTGTTAGTCTCGGTAGAGCCTATACCTACCAATATGTCATAGGGTTACAATAACCCATCTAGATTATTGACATTTAGAGCATCTGCCAAGATTTTCACACTTCAAGGGAGACAGAACTAATGGGAGCACAGTGAGACGCTTGACGGAGGTTGACATAGACCAACAGTAGTCTATTATTAGTCAGTGTATAGTACAGCACTATATACTGTTTTGTGTACACTATTACACTAATATTCAATAAAGTTTTTATTTATACACAAATATTTAATAAAGTTTTTTATTTATACACACCACATCCTACCCCTGACCGTCTTTATTTTCAGGTCTGCAGTGCGCCTATCTAAAGGGGATTCTTTGGTGTATCACTCTCGATACACATTTATTATCTATCTAGCCCATCCCCAGGCAGCACGCCTCTACCTTCTAGGGGTCTGAGCGAGGTCCCTTTCTAATGATGTTTTATTTGTAACAGCCTCTTTTGAATAATGTTTATATTATTTGTGCACTTGCATAAAGTTATTTCTATTGTAATGTTTTTTAGGCATGACTCCAGGATTGGCTAATGCCTATAACATGTGGTAAATTAGGAGTAAAGAAAGAAGTAAAGAGACTCATGGGGCCTCATGCAGTAAGCGTCGCTAAGGCACTTATCGACCACTTATTGGCCAAAATGACTACTCATATTCAGTAAACCTCGATATGTGGGCGATAACGGCCTGTATCGCCGAAAAATCTTTTTGAACAAAATCAAATTGCCAACTGAGCGGCGATAAGCCACTTATCGGCATTTTCGGAATGTTCATAAAAACGCGCGATTCTAGAAGCCGTGAGTCGCCTATTGCCGTGAGTCGCCGCCTATCGCCGTGAGTTGCCGCTTATCGATGCCTATTGCGGCCCTAAAATGGCGATTTTCTCCCCAAATACAAACGCCACAAAAAACTGGCAGATTGGTGGGGTGATGAGTCGATGAGCAGCGATAAGGCTTTTATCTCCTTGGAGACGGAGGTACTTCAGATCAAGATTGAGAATAAACACCTAGAAAAGATTCAATTCAACATGATTCACACTCCATCCATTAGCATGATCCTCGATCTGCCCTGGCTACAGATTCATAACTCTCGGGTGGATTGGCTCAACAAGGAACCCATTCAATGGAGCTCCTTCTGCAATAAGAACTGCATCCTTGAAGCAAGTAGCATTGGGGGTACCACTGTGTGCGAGGAGAAGGAAAAGGTACAATTGCAGATGAGTATGCAGAGTTCCGGGACGTCTTCGATAAAGTCAAATCTGAGGCTCTTCCCCCTCATCGTCTGTTCGACTGTCCTATTGATCTGCTTCCAGGCACCACACCACCCAGAGGGACCTCTTACCCGTTGTCTATGACAGAAACCAATGCAATGAAAGAATATATTGCAGAGAATTTACAGAAGGGATTTATACGTAAGTCCACCTCTCCTGCGGGCGCTGGGTTTTTCTACGTGAAGAAGAAGGATGGAACCTTACGCCCTTGCACACACTACCGGGCCCTCAACAAAATCACCGTTAAAAATCGCTATCCCTTGCCCCTCATTTCTGAACTGTTTGATCGATTAAAGGAGCTAATATTTTTTTCTAAATTGGATGTTACGTTGCGTTACGATGTGATAAAGTTTGAATCCAGCTTACATGAATCATTCTACCGCATGATGAATCTAACAGCCGATTGGCTTCACGGACTTTTAATAGCACCAAAGTCCTATCTCTATACTCTGCAGCCAATCTCTGCGTGGGAAAAAAAACGTCCCACCTATGCAAGGTTGCCAGGGCTTCATGGAACTGTGCAAAGGGGCTTTATGGTATGCCAAAGGCATGTGCAAACTTTGCACCTGTCCCTCTTAGCATACCTAACCAAGCCCACTTCCCCGACGACATCTTGTCTCCCTTCCCCCAGACATCTGTGTTATGCCGGTGCTGCCCGCAGACCAGACCCATCCCCTGTGCTGAAGGGGGAGGTAGGAATACACGCACCCGCAGCAGCAAAAGGAGCGTGTCCGGAGTGTGGTATTAAGCGTTGCCAGGCCAAATGTAAGTAACGAAGACAATTCTTGCCGATACCGGGTATGGGAGTAGAATAGTGATATAGCCTTGCCGAGGTCAGGGAGCAGAGAGATGAGGAAGGTTGAAGTCCAAGCTGTGATCGTGGGATGCCAGAAAATACGTAGTCCAAGGGGAGCCGAAGTAGAGAGCCAAAGTGGGTAGTCGTACGAGCCGTGTCAAAACCTGTAGTAACCGAGAGTACACCAAACACTTCCATACAGAAACTATTTCGAGCGATGAGTGAGGGCTCAGAGATGCTAAATAAGGCTGGGCTGACCAATCAGGCATGGAGGCGGGTCAGGAAGACTGCAGGGAGCCTCTCTGGATAGATGTGGCTGATACAACCCAGGTGAGCACTGGTAGTACTCTGATTACACCCGTGCTGTGTACGGGGGCGGAGCCTCACAGCAGGAGTGAAAGTAGAAGAGTGGATGCTGGGTGTGCGCACTGTAAGCTGTGTGTGCACGCGACCAGCATTGGAGGAGGACACACGTGTGCGCGTGGGACGGAGGAGCTGACGGCCCATGGAGGCAGGTAAGCGGAGGTTGCGCTGCCTGCCCTGAGTCGCCCTGAGGGTAATCTGTGTGTTGCGCAGACGGCGCTGAGAAATCAGATTCCTAATAATCTGGACATATGCCAGGGGAACACTGTTTACATCTTCCCCTCCCCACTTAACACTTTAACATGCCGTCCTTTGTTCACTCCGGACCCTGGCAGACATTTTGTGATCATATCAGCAGGATGCCTTGGAAGTCCGGATTAAGTTATGCATGACTCCCTCTCCGGAATTCCCTGCCATATACCTTTTGATCACTGTACTTGTGAATCAAGTGTTTCCGCTGCTTCGCCCACACAAATGTAAATTCCTTGGCTCTTATAATATTAAGACACATAAAAGAGGGGCACTGCCATTCATTACTTTTCATGAAAGTTTCTAAAACATAAACTATAACCATTTTAATGATTTACCCCCAGCCGCACGCACAGCAAAATTCAAAGCGCTACTGTCCCGGCCAGCTTTATTCTAAAGCTTGACGGGATGAAAACGGGGCTTTTACTCCGATTTAAGCAGAGTTTCCCTGCAGTTTCCCGCGCGGCGGCCGCTTCAAAAGTTGAGCACTAATAGAGCTTATCATTTGAAAGCGCCCGAGGCGTGGGAAACCGGCTGAAAATGGCCGAGAATAGCCGCGCGCCGTCCGGGGAGAATAGAATTCCCGCAGTGGCTCCCGGCTTAGAATAACGCTGGCCGCCACTGTAGGACGTTCCTAGCCAAAGTTAGCTTACCGCTTATATGCTATGCGCAAGACTGAGGGCATTTAAGACTTTTTTTTCCTTTCTGCGGTTTGCGGGGAAACACTGTTACAATGTTCATAATTGATACTTCACTTGTTGCAACACTTGTACAGTTTCACTGAGGGTATTGATCTGGTCCCCTTATACCTAGCGGGACACACACAGACAATTATAACACATTCACAGGGTCATAGCCATTGCTGGGCTCCAGAGCTGACACTCCACATTTTCCCAATATGACTCAGGGGGCACCCAGCTGGGCATAACACCTTTATTTACTGGCCTGGGTACCTCCTCATCGTCACATCCCCCCTCTCCAATGAGACATGACTATTCCGATACCTTTTATAGGGCAATCCCCTGGGATCCGCATTATGCGCTATAGAAAAATACTTAGACACACTGTGTGTCAATAACTTCCTTTTAATGTTTCCTATGTGTTCCAAAATACGTGTGCGTAATAGGTGAATAGTCTTCCCCACGTATTGTAGACCACACGAACACTCTAGGAGGTATACCACAAATTTGGACCTACAGTTTATGTCTATATTTATATTTAGTATCGCCTTATGTCTATCCCAAGCATTTTTTTTATTCTGTTACAGTATTAGCCTCTACCATTTCTGTTGGAAGGCTACTGCACAAATCCACCAGATTTCACATTTTCCCATAGCCCCTATTTTATTACTTCTGTGCTGTATACAGTATAATTATAACTTCATTTCATATAGCGCTTTTCTGCCAATTGGACTCAAAGCGCTTCATAAACAGAGTTTAGTGCGCGGTACGCAGCACAGCGGAATTTTATAGACACAGCCTGCCCAGAAGGATGCAATCTAGGTTTTTGGTGCGTGAGGCACAGCGAGATAAAGTGACTTGAACAAGCAAGATCACAAATGCTGACACTAGTACAGTATCATTGTTTCGAGTCAGTGTCTTCACTCATTGAGCCTCTCCTTCTCCCACTAAATACTGTACAGTATCACTAACTTTCCCCTTTGTCCCCTTTCTTGATCCTTTCCCCTCCTCATCTCCCATTATCTCTATTATGGGCTGTGTATGTTTTTCCCTGCCATTTCTGTAGCTCTTCATCATACATAATCCAGTATATGTGTTATATGTGTTATGATAATGTATATGTGTTAGGATAAATATTTGAAGATATACAGATAAGAGCTATTTAATTAATACCAAGCAGTGCTTGCTGCTAGTCTTCTAAGATATAATCATGGATATTAAAATGAGAGCTGGCCATATTTATAGTGCATATCATCTGCCTTTTAAAAATAACAAAGAAAGGCAGCATAAGACTTACCTTGCAAATGTATTTTATTGTTACAAGCAGAGAAAGAAAGGAAGAGGGAAGATTGCTTTATTAATTGATTCAACCGGAAATTAATCTGTGTGTGCATTGTATTACTCTGAATAACTTTCATTCCTCAATCCGCATCAATTTGTAATGAATCTGAAATATAATGGAGCGTTGATGATATTAAAAGAGTATTATCTCAAAATGTTTTGCATTTCATTGCCAGCAACTCTGATTTACTGCACTGCGGGATGCAGACAAAATAATATTCATTATAAAAACCGTGTTAATATACTGTAGAGTCATACAGGTAGGCTGGGATACATAAAGCGCCGATGCGGTTTATCACACACCGATCTGGCACTAACTGCTGTTGACTTAAAAGTCAGTTAACTTCGGATCAGGATGTGTTTCGCTGCATCAGGGTTTCATGAATCTCCTCCACAGTCTAAAAAGTCAAAACATTATGAGTTGGGTATCATTGAGCCTAATTGCGTACCGTGCAGTATTATTTTCATTAACCGAACATGTTTCACTACCCACATACATGACCTTACACTATAAAACCTAATTAAGCATAATTTTAATACCCTGATGGTATTGTAATATTGAAGCATTTGATAAAATATGCATAGTCATTTACTGTGTGTGCAAATTTGTTATTAAATAATTTTCACCATGGTTAAGATGCACTTCAAGTGTATCCATCCTTCAATACTGTTAGGGTAATTAAAGGCATTTGTAATATACATAGCAAAACATAAAGGTGTTGCAGTAAAGTGAAACCATTCAGCTAGTAACACCATCACAGCCTATTTATCAAAGTCTCCTGATGCAAAAGTATTGAACGTAGCACTATAATGATGGAAGAAAAGGAAACCCATTCATAGTCATATGATTTTGCTCTTTGCTCCAGTGTGCAGCCTTGAGACTTTACGAAATTTATCCTCCTTGTATATCATACAGATGTAGCAAGTCTTACTGTTTCTGTGCAAAATCAAGTGCAATTACCCGGTATTTTTTTGCATGTCGCGGCTATAAGGGATCTGTCCGAATATCCAGGATGACAGCTGACAGGAAGTGACATCATCTTTTCCAAAGCTACCACGGACATCTTACTTCCTGACAAATCATGCCTTTACCCCCCTGACAGGAAGTAAGCCTCGCTTTGGACCTCATTGCCAGCAGCTGCCTCAGGCCTTTATGTAGCAGGCAGTTGCTATTCAACTTTATTTGTGCAAAGTACTTGTACCTTGTCCTGTGTGAGCTCTGCCTTGACTTTGTTTTGCCTGCTGTCTGTCTCGACTTTGGAACGGAATCTGACTACCCCTTGCCTGCTGCCTGCCTCGACCTCAGAACAAGACCTGACTACCCCTTGCCTGCTGCCTGCCTCGACCTCAGAACCGGACCTGACTACCCTTTGCCTGCCTTGACCCTGGAACTGCATCAGGGCCTCTGATCCCAGGCCTATTTCAGTGTATTACTTCCTACCTCTGCCCTGCGAATGCCGTTACCTGTTAGGGTCAGCTTCTGGAAACCCATGCCATCCTTCCAGTTATGCTGGATCAGAAACTAGATTCAATCTCCGCTATGCTGCAAACCCTTTGTAGCCACCTCAGTACCCCCAGGGTGAACCCATATATGCCCGCACCTTTAGCTTGTGACGCTGCACCAATATCTGTGGTCCTAAGGGAGCCCGCATCCCTACTCCTGTCTGCTATGGAGGGCTCCTGTCAGCTTGCAGAGAATTCCTAAACCTGTGCCAGGTGCAGTTCGACACACAACCATCATCCTTCTCTACCCACCGCTCGAGTGGCATATATCTTCTCGCTCCTCACGGATGAAGAATTAGCTTGGGCGTCACCTCTTTATGAAAATGGTTCCCCCTTGTTGGATGACTCCGTCCCTTTCATGCAAACCTTCTGGACAATCTTTGATACCCCCGGACGTTTGGCTTCCGTTGAATGCGTACTACTACAGTTAAAACAAGACTTTCGCACTATGGGACAATATGCTATAAAGTTTAGGACCCTGGCAGCGGAGACCAATTGGAACGAGGGGGCTTTGAAGGCTGCTTTACATCATTGCATTGATGAGAGGCTTAAGGTCGAAGGGACGTACAGGGACCTACCCGCAGATCTGGAAGAAAAGCGACCTTTGCATGTCCCTGGACCTTCGGATGAAGGAGAGGCGTCAAGAGCCGGATCGTTCTCACAGATTACTGTCTCTTCCACTAGACTCTACCTCTCCAGGCTCCTTCCAATGAAACGCCAAGAGAACCAATGGAACCCATGCAATTGGGCAATTTGCACTTGACAGAACGGGAGAAGCAGCACCGGCGATCCTTGGGGTTGTGCTTCTACTGCGGCGAGAAGGGTCACATGGTACAAACCTGTCCAAAAAGAAGTCGGGAAATGCCTGTGCACAGAGCAAGCAGGGGAATTTCCTCTAGGAATTTCCTCCTTCTCCCCATCTCCTTGTCATTTGATGGTCCCCATCTGCCTAGGAGTTTCCTCTGGGTATCTGCACCTTCTCCCCATCTCCTTGTTGTTTGATGGACCCCATCTGCCTATCCTGAGAAGACCATTCCGTGATAACCAAGGCCTTCATGGACTCCGGAGCTGCCGGTATATTTGTGGATAAAACCGTCGCTCAACGGATCAAGATTCCTCTCCAGAGGAAGGCTGTACCTCTAGGTATTCCTCCATTGATGATAGACCGTTGGGACCGGGGGTCGTATCACAGGAGACGGTTCTTATCAGGGCTACAGTAGGTGTTTTGCACCACAAGCTCATCCAGCTGGATATCATCACTTCCCCAACCATCTAGGGCTTCCCTGGCTACGTACCCACAATCCCCAGATTGACTGGATTTCAGGGATCTGTCTGCCATTGCAAATGTCTTTCATCCTGTGAGTACTCTTCTATTACCTGCACTGGAGGACTTACCCAGTCTCCCGGCCTGTTACTCTGACCTAAAGCGGGTCTTCGGCAAGGGGCAGGCCCAAGAATTACCAGTGCATCGAACGTTTCATTGTGTGATTGATCTTCTTCCTGGGATGACTTCTCCTCATGGACGTATGTCTCCTCTTCCGAACGCAAAACCAAGGTGATGAGGACATACATTGACGGGAACCTGAAGCGAGGATTCATTTGCAAATTATGTTCTCCTGCTGGTGCAGATTTTTTCTTTGTGGCAAAGGAGGACAGGTCATTGAGGCCTTGTATTGATTACCAGTGTTTGAATAAAATTATTGTCAAGAGCCGGTATCCTCTTGCTCTGATCACCAAACTCTTTGATCGTCTACGTGGGGCAACAGTTTTTACCAAGCTCGATTTAAGAGTGGCTTATAACCTTATAAGGATAAAGCAGGGGACAAGTGGAAATCCTCTTTCAACACACGTGGTGGCCACTATGAGTACTTGGTGATGCCCTTCGGCCTATGCAATGCACCGTAGTGTTCCAGATCTTCAGGAACAAAATTTTCCGAGACATGTTAGGCTCCTCACTTATCGTATACCTTGATGATATCTTCATCTATTCTAAAACCCTGGAACAGCATCATCAGCAGGCGAGGGTGGTCCTTATGCCTCCTGGAGAACAACCTCCACTAAATTTGTACGAATTTGAGAAATCCTGTCTCTCTTTTCTCAGATACATTCTCTGCCCAGGGCATAGAAATGTACCCTGACAAGGTTGCTGCTGTTCTGGACTGTCCAGTACCTAAGGGATTAAAAGCTATCCAGAGATTATTGGGCTTCGCAAATTATTACAGGCGATTTATTCAGGATTTATCCAAAATCGTTGCACCCATCACAGCCATGACAAAAAAAACAGGCAGGCCACATGAACTGGTCTCCTCAGACTCAGGCGGCTTTTCTGAAGCTCAAGAAACTCTTTTCCTCTGCACCCATCCTGAACCACCCTGATCCTCATCATCTTATCATCGTCGAAGTGGATGCCTCTGACGTTGGAGCAGGTGAAGTGAGTTTCAGGGTTGGTTACACCTGTGTTCCTTCTTCTCTAAGAAGTTTTCTTCTGCGGAATACATCTACGATGTGGACAATCATGAACTTCTAGCCGTAAAAATGACTCTGGATGAAACTGAGTGCACCAACCAATCTTTGGAGCAATACTTCAGATGCTATGTTAATGAAAACCAGAATAATTGGGCAGATCTCCTACCACTGGCTGAATTTGTCCACAACAGTCTATCCCATGACTCTCTGGGCTATTCTCCATTTTTTGCAGCATGGGGTTACCATCCTAGTAACCTTCCCCTTCATTCTCCAGCAACAGGTGTCCAAGCAGCTGATATCAAGGCACAGAACTTGCAAGACCTTTGGAAGGGGATTTAAGCAACCCCTCAATTGACTACTGAGAGACAAATGAAGTCTGCGGATTAACATCGGAGGCTATCACACCCATACTCCATTAGGGATAAAGTATGGCTCTCGACGCAGAACATCCACTTACGCCAACCTTCGGATAAACTCGGACCACGATTCATTGGTCCCTACAGCAACATTTGGAAGATCAATGATGTCACTTTTCATCTGGAACTTCCATGCAAATTCCCACCGAGTTCCACGTGTCCCTCCTGAAGCCTGTGGTGAGGTATCGCTTTTTAAAGAACCCTCCCGCCCCTTATCCAGTAACCATTGAGGGTCAAATCGAATATGAGGTACAACAGAGACTTGACTCTTGCATCTCTAGGGATTCAATTCAGTATCTGGTGGACTGGAAGGGGTATGGTGCTGAGGAGAGGAGTTGGGTGAGGACTCAGGATCTTCATGCTCCATCCCTGGTTAGGACGTTCCACTATCGTCAGCAGAAAACCGGAGTTCGACCCTGAAGGGGGGGATACTATTTGGGATCTCTCCGAATATCCAGGATGACTGTTCACGGGAATTATATAAGCAAAACAGTGAAAATACTAGGCGCTCCTGCACATACAAATAATGATGTGTTATTCAAGTGACAAAATTATACACAATATTTGTGTGATAAATACTGCTGTGGCAGCTTTTATTCTAACAAATCGCCGTTTTTTCCCTGACTTTTTCCTGGAATGCGACGCTCTTCACCTGGCGCATTTCATGTTCATTTTGCATTCCCAGCCACGGGTCATGCGCGGCTGACGCGCGGTTGATGGGTTTAATGAGAATGGTTCGGATTTAATAGGTTGCAATTCTTCGCGTGTCCGCCAGATGGCAGATATTCATGAATTGTAATGCGCATGCGCTTCAGTAATGTGTCGACTTGCAGGTGTTTCGTTTAAAAAAGATACCACAGTGTGCTATTGTAACTTGGCCTTGAGACTGAAGGAAGAGGTTGCAAAAATGTATCAATTTTGGCTTTTCATATTAAAGAAAGACAAAGATCAGTTTCGGTTACAGTATTCTCCAGAGACCCGCCCGCCATGAGTGTTCAAGTGCAGCCCGCTTTCCAAAAACCCAACAGAAGTTACGCGTATTTGATATGGGCCGCGATTAATGCAACAGAGGATAAGATGGCAACAGTTGTTCAAAATGTATCAGTATTTTATCGAAAACTATGACTTTTACAAATTTTTGCCAACTCCTCATACGTGGAAGCGTGCAATAAGGAAAAGGTTATGTAGCAATCCCTGTTTTTATCATATTGAGCCACAATTTGTTGGAGGGTATTGGTGTGTAACACCGGCTTTTTCCTGTATCTATGATCATGATGAAGGCAAAAGGTGAAGGGTCGTGTTAAAACCAACTAAGAAAAGACAGTCGCTGCCAAGCAATGCACCAGCACCAGCTCCCAATGACGGTCCCGCCGTCAGTGACAACCCTTAGCCTGAGCCGGATTTTGCGTGCAGTTTCGATCAAGCTTGCATGTAACTAAGCAATTTCCAGCCTCATCAGCTGACTACAGGTGGACTAGACCCGCTGCAAACTTTCAACGTGGATGATCAAGAATGCTGGACTGGCAGTGGACCGGCGCCTGTGCCAGCTGAATGGGAAATACTATGGTGAGTATTGTTGCCGTATTATTTTCTGTGTTTTTTTATTTTGACAATACAGTATCAATATTGGTGCGATTCAAAAGTCAAGCGATTCTCCTGTAAGCAATATCATTGGCTGAGCAGCTTCTACAGTACTGCAGATACTGAACAATTGGTGGAACGCTAGGTGCATGCGCATTGGAGCCTTCTTGAAACGCATATGGGTGTCATCGCATCGACGGTAGGCGCATGCGCATGTGAACAGGAGACGACCCCCGAGAAAATTATTGGTGGGATGGGCTGGGTACTTCTTTAGGGGGTTGACCATTACAGTAAAACTTTTCTTTTTGTTTTTCCTCAGAAAAGAAAACGGCTAAAGGAGGGATTTCGATGGATAATATCGCTTTGTGTAACAATGCCTGCACATTGCTGAATCGGATTTAAAACCCCACGTACCGGAGTCTACAGTTTAGTTGTCATTGTTATTGATTAGGATAGAATACTGTATCTGAAACAGTATGTTGATGTTTTCCGGCCGTACAGTATACTGTACAATACTTTTTTATATACAGTACAGTATACTGTGTAACAAACCCGAAAAAAATAAAAACTATGCATTTATTCTACATGTATCACGTACATTATGTGTCTTCTACAGTATACAGTGCCAGTACATACAGTACAGTACAGTTTGTGTCTTCTATTTATTTTAATACTCTTATACTGAGCATGCCTACAGTATACAGTGCAGTATGCCTCGACATTCTAGAAACACTGTATTTTGTTCAGTAGCAAAGGAGCAAATGGAACAATGTAAAACAAATCAACATGTTCTTTTATTGGTGGAGTAAGTACAAAAACATTTATTTACAAATACTGTACAATGTAGAAACATTTTAAGTGCACAGCAATTCAAAACATCAACAGGTGTATGGTTTACTGCTACATGTGTGAAAACAATTATGTCAGTCAGTATGGTTTACAGTCACATGTTTTAAAAACAAATTCTTTATTCATAAAATAAGCAAAACGCAACATCTCCTTTATTAAAGAACGGCAAGTCAAAACATACTGTATACTGTACAGTGGGATGGTGTGCAAAACAGTCTGCACCAGTACAGTCCTCGAGGGCAGCAAACAGGGCAGGTTTTCAGGACAACCTTGAAAACTGTGCCTGTTTGCGGCCCCCAGGGACGGAATTGTGCATGTCCTGTGTGTGTGGACAGCAAGTTAAAACATTTCTGTATAAATACATGTAAAAAAACACACAACAACATCTCCTTTATTTAAGTACAGCAGGTCAAATCATGTACAGTACAATACAGTTCAGCACAACAGTATGGTCTTACAGAAAGTCCTCCACATTGTCCGTCCATGCCCGATTCCTTGCATGGCGCAAAACGCCATTAATGCAGTCTCGAACGCCTTTCATTACAGGATCTGTAATTGGATAAAAGCGCCCATTTCATCCCGAATGTTCCGTCTTAAATTGTCAGGAAGCGCCTTTTTAACGCGATTTCCGTCGTAATTCACTTTGAAGGCCCAGTCGCAGTGCAACGAGTAGGGAACATGGTGCTTAAAAAGTAACAAGGCATACTTGTGGGGTGCACCAGCACTCTTCACCATATACTTCTCCCTGAGCGCCGGTGGCAGATCGCACAGGGTGATGTCGGGCACCGTATCGATGCGAGCGACTGTAGGTCTTTTGGAAGTGGGTGTGCTTGAGGCGACGGGCGATGGTAGGTTGTCTGGGAGGAAGCTTTCCTCCGGTCTTTGTCGCCCTGTTGTCTCCTGGCGTGGTCTTGACGGGGTTGTCATGTCATCCTCAACGGCATACATGTACACTACATCTTCTGGTGGAGGGGGTGCGCTTGGTGATGGAAGGGGGTCGATGGTCCCATTCATCACATCCATGTCACCTCCCTGCTCCAGCGTTGGGGAAACAGGGGCATTAACGCCAAGCAAATAATGTATGCCCGCTATGTCAGCCTCTATCTTCTCCATCCTTCGATCCATCCGTTGATCCATATGTAGCATCCGTTGCTCCACATTTAACATGGTCTCCAGAAGCAGATCTATCTTTGCTAGCACAATAGAATTCCCGTGGAGATCCACAGTTATCCCATTCACCATCCGGTCTAACGAGCTGCTTCTTGTGCATGGCGTGTGAATATCTGGGGGGATGGGTGCAACGGAGGATGAGATGGTGGTTCCATGGAGAGAAGCGGCAGTGACATCGAAGAAGAATGGAGGAGGTGACCTGTGGATATCCGGTAGAGGAGAAGCAGCAGTGTCATCGAAGAGGGATGAGATAGTGACCTTTGGATTTCCGGGCGAGAAGCAGAGTTGTCTAAGAGCAAAGGAGAAAGTGACCCGTGGATTTCAGAGGCAGCGTCGTCGGATAGAACTGGAGAAGATGGCCTGTGGGTTTCCGGGAGGGTGGCGGCAGCGTCAAGGACGAGGGGTGGAGAAGACGGGCTGAAGATTTCCGGGACAGCGGCGGCAGAGTCGTCGAAGCGTATGGGAGGAAGTGGTCTGCGGGTTCGATGGGTTGGCTTCCAATCGTTTTGCGTCGAGAATACATCACCGTATATCTTCTTGACATAATAAGGCTGACGTCTAAGAAAACCCTTAGCCTTTGGGGTCAGCAGAAGGTTTTCTTTATTGGCCTTAGCCTGTCGCTTTTGCCTTGGCGTGGAAACGGCTGCCGCCTTTTGCTTTTTCTGCTTGACAGGGACGGCAGAGGCGAGTGGGTTCCTGCGTCCGTAGAATCGGGGTTGCTCCATGGAAGCAGGTGGCACAATGCAGTATCTGGACAAGGGCAAGTTCAGAAACAGATCATTGATTTGTGGGCTATGCAAAGTATGTAACCTTTTATGCATGGCGACCAGGTACAGGTGTTGAAAGTGGGCATACTCTGATGTGAGTCATTACCGTATAAATACACCATCCATTTTGTGGATTCACTGCACATTGAATACACATCGACTAAACATCGAATATACATTCTTGTGTTTGTATTTCTTTCTACTCGCAGCAATGCCTGTTAAAAAGATTTCCAAGGAGCTCAGCATGCGAATTAAGGACATGTACACAAGCGGACACCGAACTGCTGCTATCCAACGCTGGCTAGCTACTTCTGGCATCGTTGTGCCAGCAACCACCGTGAACTATCATGCACACGGAAAAAACAGAGACCGCAAAAGGGCACCAAGGGTAACTAACGCGTAAGTATATTTATACAACTTTAAAATAAAATTAATTTTAATTTAAATCTAATAATTTTGTTATTTCTGTTGATTTATATTACAACAGTATATATATTTTGTATATTTATATTTAGATTACAACAGTATATATATTTTGTATATTTATATTTATATTGCAACATTATATATATTTTGTATATTTATATTTATATCAGTACAGTATATATATTTTGTATATTTATATTTATATTACAATATTTTTGTATATACAGTATATAGTACAACAGTATATATATTTTGTATATTTATATTTATATATAAATTTTATATTGCTGCATATTAATAAAACAATATATTTTCTTTACATTGTAGGGAGACAACTCTTCTGGTGGACAAAATAAGTGAGGAGAATGATGAGAAGAGTGCATTAAGGGTCAAATACACTCTGCAGGAAAAGTACATTCTGACTGTATCCGAGAGCAGCATAAAGAAGATGAGACGCAGCATTGGATGGAAATATGGATGTGTGAGGTTAGTACTGGACAGTACAGGAGGTAAAAGTGTTGTTTAGGAAATTGTACTGTACCGCTAAAATTATTTATTCCTTGTCATTACAGAGCGTACCCCATGATACGGGACGCAAACAAAATCAAAATAGTGGTCCAGGCCCAGGCATGGATCGACAGTGGGGAGACTTGCATCTTCACTGATGAGGATTGCATCTTCACTGATGAGTCTACTGTGTCGCTGGAGAGATTTGCAAGCTTTGCATTCCACAAAAAAGGCCGCATATCTTTTAAGCCGCGGCCAAAACACCCTGTGAAGCTGCATGTGTGGGGTGCCATCTCTAGGCGTGGACCAGGATGCATTGTCATCTTTGAAGGTAAAATATATCAAATATAATGTAGCCTTATGCACTGTACTTTACTAGTGTAACCTTACTGTATGCACTGTACTGTACTATTGTGCAGTTTTTTGAGCACTTTTCTTTTCTTGCTCAAGGAATAATAAATAAAGCTTTCTTCCAAGACAACATTGTCCCTGAGAGTTCCCCAATGGTCACCGCTTCTACCAGGACAACGATCCGAAGCACACCGCGTCAATAGCGCATATCCTTGAGCGCGGTATCAACTGGGTGAAGACACCAGCGGAGCAAGTGCAGTAGACCGTGTCTAATCTTTTCCCCCACTGTTTTTACTGTGTACTGTATCTCTTAAACTAATTGTCCTTTTTTTCCAATGACAGATCGCCAGACTTCAATCCGATCGAAATGGATCGGATTGGCCAGACTTCAATCCGATTGCCAGACTTCAATCCGATCAGCTGAAGGACCATATCCGGAAAGTGGCGAAACCCTCCAAAAAGGACGAGTTATTGAAAGGCATAATGAGTTTTTGGAACGATGTACTCACCGTGGAACGCTGCAATAAATATATAGATCATATTGCCACTGTGTTGCCCATTGTCATCGCGTGTAATGGGCAAGCATCAGGAAAGTAGTAGTGCTGTAGTATTGTAAGTACAGTATGATACAGGTAAGTATGGCACAGATTTTTTCTTTCCCAATAGTCAGAGTATACAGTAGTTACGGTTTTTTCTTTACAGAGAGAGCAGCACCAGCCATCAGGTTACAGTACATAGTATTTAACAGTAGTCAGAGTATACAGTAGTTCCAGTATACAGTAGACTAGTTTGACAGTACTACAGTAACTGCCTACTAACTGCTCAATTTTTTTCTTTCCAGAGAAAGCAGCACCAGCCATCTACAGTAGTACTACACATCACACAATGCCATAATACAGTACGCACATAACTGCACTAATTTTTTGTTTTCTTGTCGTTTCAGGAAAAAAGGGTGGTCTTGGGGGAGGTGGGGTTTTGTGTCCAGTCTAATCTGTTTTGTACAGTAAAATGTACAGTATATAAACAGCAGTATTGATGTACACAAAACCTCTCCTCTCTCAATGAACTACTGTACTGTACACGGAATGAGGAACAAGATAAAGGCGGAAAAAAGAATATTACTATGTATACTGCATATACATATATATATACAGTATATATATATATATATATATACAACAAGAAAAAAAGAAGCAAAGCTGCGCCTCTGCTGATGGTAGGTTAATAAACAATTGAACTAGCTGGATAAGTCAACAATGTATAGGGGGTTATGCTAATTATATAAGATAACTAACATAAAAAATGAAATATAAAAATAAAAATAAAAATGTAAATATTAGTAAAATATAAAAAAAATTTTTGAATGGAACCCCAAACCTAGCAATAAACCTGTAAACCATACAAATGATAAACATTCAATTCTACATATATATGTGTCCAAAAATGGGAAAAAGAGTGTAAAAACCAGTCCTCAGAATAGTCCAATAGATGGTAAGTTCTGGTGTAGAGGGTCTCCGGCTGCTCTCAAAGTGGACAAACCAAATCCACAGGGAATCTAGAAGAAAAAGGGGAAGAGAGAGCGCACGCCCATAGCGTAAAATAGTACAATTTAATGAGGGGGAGGGGAAAGGGGGAGATAAGAATTGCACTTACAAAGGTACAATATAAACAAGCATATTGTGATATATAATCACCACCATCCGGTCATAACTGCAGTGTCTTTGTCTTGGCAGTCCCAGGATGATGTCCCGATCAGAGTCCAGGGTAAATGATCTCTTCTCTGCCTGTATAGGAGTCCTCTAAAACAGCTCCGAGTTTGGAAGCCTCTGCAGCATCCGCGCGGGTGAATCAGTCCCAGCGCGTGGTGATGACGTCAATGTCCCTGCGTCTGCCGTGATGACGCTCCCTGACGCGTTTCGTCACTCAACGGGTGACTTTTCTCAAAGGGAAGTGTCCCTTTGAGAAAGTCACCCGTTGAGTGACGAAACGCGTCAGGGAGCGTCATCACGGCAGACGCAGGGACATTGACGTCATCACCACGCGCTGGGACTGATTCACCCGCGCGGATGCTGCAGAGGCTTCCAAACTCGGAGCTGCTTTAGAGGACTCCTATACAGGCAGAGAAGAGATCATTTACCCTGGACTCTGATCGGGACATCATCCTGGGACTGCCAAGACAAAGACACTGCAGTTATGACCGGATGGTGGTGATTATATATCACAATATGCTTGTTTATATTGTACCTTTGTAAGTGCAATTCTTATCTCCCCCTTTCCCCTCCCCCTCATTAAATTGTACTATTTTACGCTATGGGCGTGCGCTCTCTCTTCCCCTTTTTATATATATATATATATATATATATATATATATATATATATTATACATTACAGTATAAATATTATTAAATAATATTCTTGTGAATGTGCATAATTCATGTTTCTCCATGTTTTACAAATGTTTTGTAAATGTTTTTCCAATTTCAATCTGCCAGAAGAACTTAATAAAGACTGCATTATGTATTAATCATGATTATTTTTATATTTGTATTTTTTTGTTCCTGATGAAGTAAAATAAATATTTATTCACATTCCTGGTAATCATAATCATTGACAACAAACACACCCCCTCCCCCCCACCCCTACAGTATAAGAATGAATGTCAAAACAACATGGATCAGTTAATGGTTTTTTTTACTCTCAATTCTCATAATGCTGTGCACATCAGATTTACATTTCAAATTCAAGAAGGGATTTTCCAAAGTGTTACCATAAACAAAGCCTCAAAGGGTTTGGGGGGTTGGGTGAGTCATGTGCAGTAATCAGCTAGCTCCCATCTCAAAGAGGCTTAGAGTACAAGCAGGCACAATGAGGCGATTGACGCTCGGCTAGGTACGGATTAAAAACACAATGACTAACTTCAGAAAATGAATGACTCTGTGGAGAGGGAGTGGGGTTGGGTGACTCATGCGCAGTAAGCAGCTAGCTCCCATCTGAAAGAGGCTTAGAGTACACGCAGGCGCAGTGAGGCGATTGACGCTCGGCTAGGGACGGATTAAAAACACAATGACTAACTTCAGAAAATGAATGACTCTGTGGAGGTGTCTGTCTAAAATAGTTTGTGTGTGCGTGGGGGAGGGATAAAGGATTAGTTGTGCTGCAGTTCACAGAAATTACATACTGTAGAGTACAGTACAGTAATTTCAAAAGGCAGTTCATCATAATAATTTGATCAATAAACCCCCAAATACAACCCCCAAATATAGTACATAAAAAGCAAGTCACTTTAACTCCCTGTGCCTCAGGCACCAAAAACAAACAGTAGATTGTGAGCTCCACCGGACAGGGAAAGACCTGTGCCTGCAAAATATCTCTGCAAAGGGCTACGTATACTGTTACTAACAGCGCTATACAAAAACATGCTATTAATAGTATTATAATATCAAGGTGATGCTCTGTGCAAATCAAATTCGAGAAGGGATTTCCCAAAACGTTGCCGTAAACAAAGCCTCAAAGCTCCCGTCTCAAAGAGAATTACACGCAGGCGCAGTGTGGCTTTGTACTGTAGCTCGGCTATGGACGGATTAAGAACACAATGGCAAGATTTTGAAAATTAACGACTCTGTGGAGAGGGGGGGTTGGGTGACTCATGCACAGTAAGCAGCTAAGCAGCTAAATAGCTCCCACCTGAAAAAGGATCACACGCAGGCGCAGTGAGGCTTTGAAGCTCGGCTATGGACGGATTAAGAACACAATGGCAAGATTCAGAAAATTAACAACTCTGTGGAGAGGGGGGGGGGTTGGGTGACTCATGTGCAGTAAGAAGCTAGCTCCCATCTCGAAGAGGCTTAGAGTACACACAGGCGCAGTGAGGCGATTGACGCTCGGCTAGGGACGGATTAAAAACACAATGACAAACATCAGAAAATGAAAGACTCTGTGGAGGTGTCTGTCGAATGACTCTGTGGAGAGGGGGGGGGTTGGGTGACTCATGCGCAGTAAGCAGCTAGCTCCCATCTCAAAGAGGCTTAGAGTACACGCAGGCGCAGTGAGGCTTTCAAACTCGGCTATGGACGGATTCAAAACACAATGGCAAGATTCCAAAAATTAAAGACAGGCGCATGAAGTTCAAAGCTAAAGACATAATTTAATTTCAAAAGGCAGTTCATCATAATAATGCACCCCCAAATACAGTACGTAAAAAGCACACAAATCAACCATGTGCAGTCAAACGCACAGGGTCGCAGTCAAAAGCTACTGTACAGCACAGATTGAATATCGTAATACAGTAAGATGGTTTTTGCAGGCTTGTGGAGAAAAAAAAAAATTACAATAATTTTTTTTTTTTAATTTTAAATTTTTTTTTGGTCACTCACTCAGGCAAGCAAGCAGTGGTGGGCGAAGTTACAGGCGCATGCGCAGTAAATTCCTGCTGTTAAGCAGGAATGTGATTCAAACCAGACACATGTTCAAAGGAATGGTGTGGGAGAGATGTACTGCATTGCACAGAAGATAAGAAGTTGAAATACCCTGCAGTGCAGTTAATTATCCTGAGCGGGTGGAGAGCGCTGTATACTGTATGCCGAAATGTGACACTGTTACAGTACTGTACACGCCTATGCGTTTCATCAATTTTCAAATGAGACATACCGTACAGCAGCACAGCACTGCAAATGCATGTATACTTTAAATATGCAAATTTACAATTACTGCGCGTGCACACACAGACTGTGTACTGACGTAGGTTGAACCGCGAAGGTATTAGACTTCCAAGACAACAGCTCGCAAACACCCCCCTGAGTTTTTACACGGCATTGCTGTACTGCAGACAGCGAGAATAAAACGCTAATATCACGAGCGCGAAAATAACGCAGTTCACTCCGGGCAAAAATGACACAAAACCGCACATAACCGGGATAATCTGAAAATCCCAGATCTAGCCGATTTAGACTAAAGGCGGACGCCACTGTATGTGACTTTATATAATAAGTAATGTGACAAGTGCACAGTGAAATATATAATAAATATTTGCAACTCCCTGCTCGAACCCACCGGTAGGGACAGGTTCTTATGGGTCCCTATAGATTCATGATTTCTTCTATACTCCAGGAGGAGCATAGACTAGATGTATAAAGAAAAAAAATGAAAAACACAACTAAGGGCAGGTTTTTTCAGGTGTTTGCAGGGGTTTTCAATTCAGTGACTTGATGTAAATCTTGGCTCTTATGTTCTGCCTACTTACAATGTAGTAGGTCAATTAGTGCATACCACAAACGTGACAATCTTTCTGTAATAAAACTCAATTGTTACATCAGGAAAAGAGAAGAACAAGGACCATTGCACAGTGAGTATATATAAAAAATATATATAAAAATATAAGAAATGCACTTACAATGTGTGCAAATTTTAAAAGCATATGACACAATCAGTGTACTGTACAGATAGTTCAGCCTCACGTTATTCTCACCACCACCGCCCACTGGTGTGCTAGTATGTCCCGAGCTGGATCCCCAGCAGTCTCGATAGGTCTCTTTGGCTCCCCAGTGCCTCTCCACTTTGCCTCTCCTTGCCTGCTTACGATTGTATCCGGCTTCACTGGCGTCTCCCTCACTTCCGGGTTTGACATCACATCCGGTTGCGGACTTTTGGTAGAATAACGCGTCTTATTGCTGCTACTTAGAGTGTTTTGCAAGACTCAAACTATGCGCGTTTCGTTTTTGCAAACTTGTGCAGGAGTGTGCCTCCCACTACTACTCAGTGGTTTATATAGTGGCATCAATCATTAAAATGGCAAACATATATTACATTTCATTATTCAATTGACAACATAGGTAGACAGTGATCATTAGGATAAAGTTTTTTTTACATATATAGAAATACACTTTGAGGGTGATTCACTAAGCAGTGAGCTTTTGCGCCCCATTGTGAAATTTGTAATCCCACAATAAAAAATGAAGCCAGACGCAGGATTCATTAAGCAGTGAAGCGCATTTGGGTAGGTGCGGGCAAAAAAATGCCTGATCGTGCAAGCTGGGTTTTTTCCCCCTGCTATCGTGCTTAAAAATCTCAAGCGCGATAGCTGATAGAATAAAAAGCAGCCGGTAAGAGCTGCATGGAGACGCTGCGTCTCCATGCACGGCTCTTACAGGCGATAGTACTGTATACTGTGACAGAAACCAGGGGATGGTAATAAATTCCATATATAGGGCTCCCAGGATACTGGACAGCTTCTATCCTGTTTAGGCTGGAAAGTGCAGCCTCAGAATGCATGCACTCCATCCCACAGTTTGGCCGTTGCTGGACTAAGGGATGAGGGATCCAGACCAGAGTTTGTCTGCTGCCTGATTTCTGTCACCTGTCCTGCTAGATAGAAATCAGGTATTTAAGGCTGATTTCCTGGTTCCTCTCCTCTCTCCCCAAGAGACTGGAGGCAGGAATGCTGCTGGAAGCAGAAAGGTGAAAAGCCTCTCCCCAAACAGGTTAAATCATTCTGTTCCTTTCTCAAATTGTAAAGTTCCTTATTTTTGTTTTTTGGAAGCGGGCAAGCCGCCCAAACCCCAGTCAGGGTGAACCTCGGTTAAGTTACAATACATATACATTTTAATACTAGTGTACATATGCAGGGGGTCTCCTGAGCTGAACCAAATTGTGGGGCCTGTATCTCATGAAGTAAAGATTCCCCGAGGCTGAAACCAATGCGGTTCAGCTCAGGATACCCCCTGCTCAGGAGACCCCCTGCTCATGTACAGTAGTATTAAAACACACATCAATAAAAAAAAAAATCATTACCGTAGTGGCTAGCCGCTATGATAATGAAGCTGAATTAATATAATTTTTATTAATAATGTGCGGGAGCAGGTGGTCTCCCAAGATCAACTGCATTGATTTCAGCCTCGGGGACCCCCAGCTTCCCGAATGACAGGCCCAGATATGGGGTGCAGGTATCTCCTCCATTATGTAAATGTCCCACGTCATGTGACGCGGACCTTTTAAAAATGTCGGCGACACTGACATCTGATGCACCATACCGGGGCCTGTAACTCGAGAAGCAAGGGGTCCCTGTGCCAGAAATCAAAGCATTTCAGCTCAGGAGACCCCCTGTTTCCGTAAACTACTAAAAAATAAATACATTACAGCAGCTTCATTACCTTAGTGGCTAGCCCCTAAGGCAACAAAGGAGTTCAGGCCCAATAGCAGCTTTATTGTGGCAATTGCCCTCAATAAATCTGGCAATATGTGCTACTGTACCAAGTTTCATTTATTTTATTTCTGCAGCTTAATGTTTTATTTGTAATGGACAAATGCACTATTATCCATAGCGAGATAATAGTAATTTTGAGCATTAATGTACTGTATGTGATTTTGGGTGGGGGTGGTGGAGGGGGGTCTATTTATTTCAAAGTATTGCCTGTTGTGTTTTTTTGGTACCGCAGGCCAGCGGGGACCCCCGGACTCCTGCAGGGATCACCCAGGGACACTCACCGGTCTGTTGTATTAATTGTATGGCGAAAAAAATGTAAACAATGATTTTATTCATGGCTTCATTTTTTTGCGCCAGCCTTTAGCTGGTGCAAAAATCTGGCATGCTTTTAAAGTACGATTAACTTATCACTGCAGAGTGAATTGTGCTGACTGGCAAAAGACGGCGTGTTTGCTTTTTTTTGCTTGATCGGACGGTTTTATTCCCCCCACTTTTTTGGGGGGGCACAAAAAATGGCAATGTTATCACTGCATGGTGAATCACCCCCTTTGTATCTATATCCTATGCATTAAGGATCAAAAGTTTATTTCAGAGTTTATTTGGCAATAATCTACAGTAGTATTTTAGATGTCTTTAGGCTGATATACTTATATTTAACCATTTAGGCACCATATATATCTACATCTTACCTTATGGTTTTAATATAAAATTATTTTGCACCAGGTTGTGCAGACTGTGTCGAGGTGGGGTCTCTTTAGTAATAGAGGATCTAATATTTGCTTATTGTATATAAGTAAGTAAGGGATATTCTACTTTGTGTATATATTTACGTGTCTATATACAATTTTATGCTAATGATATTACAGAAATATCCTGACAAATTCAACTTCACATTTATATTAAGTCATCATCATTATGGCATAGCGTCTACTGAGAAAGAAGTGTTGTTATTAATAAATACATTGTTATTGTTTATCCCTTTTTCCGTGTGTCAAACTTCACTTCTCACTTCTTGCCTGGGGACATATTAAACAAACATCTTTTGTTTTCATATACTGGACAGTTTATATATGATATCCTTAAGTTCTTAATTGTTAGAGGAAGGCGACGACTTCGATCTCAAGATTAAAGCCCTCTGGAATCAACGTTTTAAATTTGTGGATTCAGAAGGTCTCTCTCTTGCTTAATTCTTTACTCCTATCTCCTCCTCTCCAGTGTTGTTTTACCTGCTCTATCTATTGCTGTCATTTTCAGCCCTTTAGAGTCCCCTTGATGGCAAAGCGAGAAATGTTTTGACAGGCTATGTGTGACCACTCCAATTCATATTACTTAAGTGTTCAATGACCCTTGTTCTGATCGGCCTCATGGTTTTGCCCACATATTATTGCCCGCAGGGACACTGAAGTAGATAAATAATGAAGTGTGACCTGCAGGTAATGTGATTCTCTATAGTATATGAGTCACCTGTAATATTTGATCTGAAGTTAAACTTGTCCTCTGCTCTTAACTGACACGCTCTACACGTTGTGCACCCATAATATCCCTTACTTTGCGATAGCCATCATCTTTTCACTAATTTATTTTTAATTATTTGCCCTCTTTAAGATAACACATGGTTTGTCTGGTACAGTATATGTCCCCTGAGCATGGGATACTTTTTAGGATGTCCCAATGCTTGCTTATCTTCTATGCATCGCTGTTAAAACCTATCAAGAAGGCAAAATCAAATTCTCCCAAATGTTCTTTCTTTCCTCATTTTTTTTTTTTACTTTAAACAGGGGTTCTCTTTCCAGTTCATCTGATGTATGTAGAGCTTCCATTACCTTTTCTGACTTGTCATTTTTCTGACTACATTTATTTTTAATGACTTCTGAGTGTTCCAAAAATCTTTCTCTGCTAGAAAAAGATTTCCCCCATTCAGATCTCAAATTAAGATCAACCTTTTATCGACAATACATGAAAGGGAATCACTTGAAGGTATTGAACAGAATGGTACTAAAAGAGTTTGAAGAATTGTCCAATGACAAAAGTAGGCCTAAAGTTAACTTAACTAAGGAAGAAAAAAAGGCATTTAAATTAAAACTCATTTAAACAAATTAAATTAAACACTGTGCTGCATTTTCGGAACACTGCTGTGTATGCATGCTCTATTGTGTTCCATTGCATTGGAATGCAGGCGTGGGAAGCGGAAGTAGAGGAACCGCAGGGAGATGAAGGCGCACCAGCCTCCGTGTAAGAGCCCCGTTTGACCGTCTCACTCCAAACTCCAATCGCCGAGACCTATCCAGCTGCTATCGTACCATGCCCTTATCCAGGGTCCACATCATCCACATGTGAGTACTTGTTACTCTGACTGCTATTCTACATTCAAGCCACACCACTGAGAGAACAACCACAAAGGATTCCCTTTTGGGATTTAATGCCTGTTTATCTTTCTTGAAAATATGAGTGTACATTTCTGTGGAACTACATCTTTCAAGCCACCCCCTATTTTACACAAAATTGCACTATTTTGTATTTTTTCTTCTTGGTTTATGCACGTTCCGGTCATCTGTGCTCCCTGCACTCTTCATCATCACAACTACTAAGAACCAAAGAGGAAGGTTGATTGTGGGTTGAAGCAGCAGTAATCGGTTATACGTCTATTGTTTATTATTTACAACACCTGTATATACATCTCAATAATTTGTCACATTTATTGCACTATTTATGTGTTATTTAATGCCATTTGGCATCTTCTTTCACTAAACACTATCACTGGAGCGACAGGGTGAATCTTTGCTCACTTTCATGGATAATAAGGGGGAGGGCCTGGGGCCTTCCCATGATTCATGCTTAATGCGTCTGCAGTGCCTGGTAAATAAAAACTTCAGGGCCGGGCAGGAAAAGGCTCAGGTCAGTATTCTCTTTGCTTAATCCCCAAACTGCGTGCTTGTTTGCAATACGTTACAGCTGCTGTCCAGTGCTCTGAAGCACAATACAATGGGTAGATGGTATGGAGGGTAGCATTGGATAATGTTGGCTGAAAGGGGTAAGGGGGGATTATTACTGTGTTTTTATGTGTGTTTTTGTGACTACTGCTAATATTGTAGTGCCAGTAACATACAGTATACTGTAGTATCCATTATTTCTTTATTACCCAGTTCAAGCAAGGGCACTTGGGTCTTAGGCCTTCCCATGGTTCATGCTTAATTCAGCTACAGTGCCTGGTGAGTGAGCAGTAAAAGACTGAGGTCATTATTCTGACTCATTGAAAACTATAGGAAGAGAGGTGAAGATGTGTTGCACTGCCTCAATTTCCAACTCCCAATGAGACCGGAAAAAATACAAAGTGAGCACTCAGCTAAACAACAGGTCAGGTTTATTGCAGGGTGGTGCAGCAAGGGGACAGCAAAGCCACACGAACGCACCTACGCGTTTCGTGCACTTGATAAAGTGCCTTGTGCACGAAACGCGTAGGTGCGTTCGTGTGGCTTTGCTGTCCCCTTGCTGCACCACCCTGCAATAAACCTGACCTGTTGTTCAGCTGAGTGCTCACTTTGTATTTTTTCCGGTCTCATTGGGAGTTGGAAATTGAGGCAGTGCAACACATCTTCACCTCTCTTCCTGCTGGCTATCTACCTGGATGAACTGCACGCCCTGGATATCTGGAAGTCCTGCAAGCACTAAGGTAATAGGGCCAGAGCGCCCCTACATATATGCATATGTTTACCAGTGCCTCTGTTTATTTTTATATTGGTTACTAGGGGGGGCTGCTATGGTGTTTCATTTGTGTTGGTCATGTGGACCCCACTAGACTCCTAGCCCGCACCTGATAATTGCCATATCATTCATGGACTTTCCACTGCTATCCAGTATCATCTACATATGTTATTGAGGAACTTTGACCAATTTGGATTCATCACTTTTTTTCTGTTCATTGAAAACTATAGAGGTGTGTGGTTAAAAATGGAATATAAATATTTGGTCTGTGCAAATGCAGTTACTGTAGAGTATTTAAAGCTACTGTTCTGTAATGCAAGATGGCTGCAACTTCATCAACCAAACAGAAAAGCCAGGTTTTGTTTGCTTAATCTCCAAAGCACATGTTTCTTTGTTTGCATTAAGCTGCAGATATGGCTCTGTGTTCTGAAGCACAAGTCAATGGGCGGATTGGGGAGAGGGTTTTGCTACTAATACTGTAATAGCAAGTCTCTGTTTTTAAAAGGATTGGTAAAGGCAAAGATGCAAAGATGCCACTTTTATTCTTTAAAGTACGGTATCTGAAAGACCGCAAAACCAGCACTAGCAATTTCCAGTACAGGCACAGATCAAAAAAGCACAAACATGAGAAGCTGCGGGAAAGAACTTCTGATGTGTGGAACTTCATTGTGGAACTTCATTACTTCAAGTATGGAATTGTATATACTTGATTCCTACAAAGCAAAAAAAGGAAAAAGAACCTGGTGGAATGAGTGTTTATTAATGGTATGGAGAGGGGGTTAGTTATGTTGCAGAGTTATAAAAGTTCATTTTTTTTTCATTTTAAATGTATCCTTTCATATTGCTGTACTTTTGTTAACTGTGCAATAAATTATATTAATACTTCTCTTCTTCATAAAACTATATATATATATATATATATATATCTATCACAAACAAATAGTAGCGCTAGATAGTGAATAATATACAGTGGAGTGTGCAAGACAATATAGTGTTAAAAAGGTGAAAAGTGTAATTGAAATAAGACGCATATGCTGTAAAAAATGTGAAAAAGTGTCAATCCAATGTTCAAAAATGATGAAAAACAGTCCAGTATCAGGAACAATCCTTACGGGGGAGGCCAACGTCGTGACGCATGACGCACTGACATCATCCGCTAACCAGGAAGTGTGTATGCGGATTCTGCAGCAGCTACATGTGGTTTCAAATCAGCGTTTTTGTCGGACATTGAGTTAGAGGAGAGAGGCATTTTTCATTACAATGCTGGGGTGGTGCTCCTACAGTTTGCTATGTGGACATTCCCTCTATGATGTGAGGGTTCCATTCCAGCGCCATGAGTACCAGACCTCTGGATCCAGCTTCACCACCACTGAAGTGGATAAGATCATCCCTCCCCTCATCTGCCTTGATGACATCTTACTGATAAGTATCTGCCTTGTATACCACAGCTCAACATATTGCTTTGACTACATCCTGGCTGCACCTTCCCCTTTCCACATCCTGGAAGCTTACAGATAGCGACCCCCCCCCCAGCCTTAGGCGGGGGGGTTTCATGACCGGGGGGGCGGCCTTCCCCCCTCTGGCCCGCCCTCGCATCGCCCTCCCCCTGTCCAGGGGAGGGCCAACCGTGGCCTCTTAAGGCCAAGCTGGCGGGGGCAAGTCCTCTTTGCCTCCCGCCAGCGAATTCCCACCCACCCATCCCCTTAATTAGGTTGGGGCAATCCAGTGGTAATCGTTAACTAAGCGTGGGCGGGGGATTTGTAACAGGTGACTTGTACTGTATGTGATGGTAATGCTTCTCTGTTCTGTTGCAGTATGGAATTCTGTTACTCTGCTGATCTTGAAAGGAACAAGGTTCCAATGTTACCAACAGTAAAGGTAAGAAAGAGGCTACAGCACTCAGCAGGTATCCAAAAGCAATAGTTGCATTGAACATATTATCACATACAGTATAACCAACGTTTCGATCCACACAGGGGGATCTTCCTCAGGGGTGGTGCAGCAAACAAGTGACAGCAAGTGACTTATATACTCACCACCCCAGTGCCTCAAAATACACCCACTAATTAAAAACAGATAAAATGCCCCAAAAATGCAGGTGAATAACATAATTAGCTCAAAATAGCATCAGCCATGATAAAGTCCTGCTATTGGTCCTTGTCCGATCACCACATGACTAATTGCTGATACAGCGAAGCGTCCTGGGTCACCATGGAAAGTGCATACACATGCGTACCGTGTTCGTAAATACCGTGTACCTGCAGGCCATTTCTGTTTCAGCCTTTGCTGCCTCCTTTAGTGAGCATGTGTGTATTATGTTTATTGTTGGCAATCGTCCACATGAACTTATTGGACCAGTAGCGGCCCCCAATGCCCCCCCTCCCAAAAAATGGTTCAATTTGACCCTGTTCAGCACTGGCATTCCGTGGTATCAAAAATGTATGAAGGCCCATGCGGAAAATGGGACCTACAGAAATGTACAATGTACAGATCCGGACTTGCTCAAAATGACAAGGAAATCAATTTTTTTTTGTAACAATTTTTTTTTGTAACAATTTTATTTTTTGTAACAATTTTTTTATTGGTCACTGTCATAGATAAGTATACATACAGTAGTGTTGTGGGCCCACAACATTTCGGCTCATTACTTTCAGAGAGGGACCAATAACAGTTTTTCGTTTTCAGTAGGAGAAAGAGTAAAGGGGAGAGGAGGGGGGAGGGTGACAAACATGGGAGGGAGGGGAAAAGGGGGGGAGGGGGGTGTGGGCTTGCCCAGAGGTGTCCCCGTGTTGCTCTCCGATTGTTTGGGGGGGCTAGTAGACTTAGGTGCTTTGAATTTTTGGGGGTTTATCTCTCGATCCAGGGGTCCCATGTGTTCCAGAACTGGGGCATTTTTTTTTGGAGCATGGTCGTAAGCTTCTCCATAGTCATGACCTCATTAACCCTTCTCACTACTGTGGTTTTCGAGGGGGCCTTAATCTGTTTCCAGGCTGCCGCTATAGAGCATCTGGCCACTGTCAGCATGGCCCTGATCAGCCGGGACATTGGTGGGGGGAGGTCGTCAATGGGTTTGTTCAGCACCATGGTCAGAGGGTCCAGGGGAAGCGGGATTCCAGTGATCTCGTAGATAAGTGTCTGGATCTTGATCCAGAACCTCTGGATCTCCGGACATGACCACCAAATGTGGGCCATGTCTCCCTTTTGACAGATCCCCTCCAGCACAGGTCCGGTGTGCCGGGGTAGACCTGGCTCAGTCAAGCCGAGGTCAGGTACCACTGGAATATAATTTTATAGATGTTTTCTTTTATTGTCGTACAAATTGAGGTTTTAGGAGCTTGCTCCAAAATATCCTCCCAGTCTTCAAGGTCTATTGGGAGACCTAGTTCGTCCGACCATTTTTGCATATAGCGGTGTTTCGGGGGATCTGATTGCGGTTCCGTGCTTTTGTATATCTGTGATATCAGGCCTCTCTGGTATGTGTCCTTAAGACATAGGGTTTCAAACCGGGTCAGCGGGGGGAATTTGGAGGTTGGAGACAGTGAGTGTAGGAAGTGTCTAAGTTGTAGGTATTTAAATAGTTGAAGGTCTTGGGTCTGGAATTTGTCCTTTAATGCCTGAAAAGTTAGGATCTCTCCCTTCTGCAGTAGATCGGCAACCATCCTAATATTCTGACCCTGGAATTGGTCAAATTGTCTTGTGGAACACCCTGGTGGGAAGTTGGGGTTCCCAAAGAGTGGGGTGAGCTGGGAGGGGGAAGCTAGCAGACCATACTTCCCTTTGCTTTTGAGCCATGCATCCCACGTGCATCTCATTGCTCTGAGGCCGGACTTCTGTGGCCCACTCCCTCTCCCTCCTGTGGTCCAGAGTGCCACTTGGATGGAGTGAGGCTGTGCGTAATGTGACTCTATTGCGAGCCAACAGGCCGAGGCTGGGTCGCAATTCCAAAATACAGCCTGCTTCAATTGTGCTGCGAGGTAATATCTGACTAAGTCAGGGACCCCCATGCCTCCTCTTGCGGAGAGAATCACTGGCCTTGGGACCCTAGGTCTCTTATCGTTCCATATGAATTGGAGTATTAGTGACTGGATGTTCTTTAGAGCCGGGCGTGGCACTACGATGGGGAGGGTTTGGAAGTTATACAGTAACCGTGGGAGGACGTTAATTTTTACGGACACTATTCTTCCAAACCAGGAAATTTGGTGTTTTTTCCACGTTTCTAAGTCTTTTTTAATCTGGTCAAATAGGGGGGGGGGAGGGGTAATTGTGTTGATAAAGGGATTTATATGAGTTTGAAATTTTGACCTCCAGATATTTTATATAGGTGGAGCTCCACTTGTATTTGTAGTGGGCTTGGATAAGTTTCCACATCTGGGTTGGGAGGGAGATATTTAGGGCTTCTGATTTGTCTATATTGACCTTATAGTCAGAGACCAGCCCAAAGTGAGTCAGATGTCTTTGAAGGCTAGGGAGGGAGGAAAGGGGGTCATCGAGGGTCAGAATCACATCGTCCGCGAATAGGGAAATTTTGTACTCTCGGTTCGCAATTTGGATCCCCTTGATGCTTTTTTTGGCCCTAATTTTGGCCGCTAGAGGTTCAATGGTTAGGGCAAATAACAAGGGGGAAAGCGGGCAGCCCTGTCTGGTCCCGTTCCTGATTTTGATTGGATCCGAAAGGCCGTCTGATAGTTTGACATACGCTGTTGGGTTTTGATAGAGTGCTCTCACTCCCTCTAAGAAAGGGCCACTGAAGCTGAACCTCAGCATTGTTTGGTCTAAAAAAGACCATTTGATTCTGTCGAACGCTTTTTCAGCGTCGAGGCTCAGAATCATTGCTTTGGATCCGGTGAGATGCACGTGGTCTATTATATCCACAATTTTGCGGGTGTTGTCGGAGGCCTGTCTTCATGACACAAAACCTACTTGATCTATGTGTATGAGTCTAGGGAGAATTGGATTTAGCCTGTTTGCCAAGATCTTACTGTAGATTTTGAGATCGGTATTTAACAGGGAGATGGGCCTATAGTTACCGCAGAGGAGCGGGTCACTACCCCCCTTGTGAATTATAGCCAGATTTGATGCTGTGATCGTATCGGGGATTGGTTCCCCTTTGAGGAAGGAATTGTACATATCTAATAGGTATGGGGAGAGGATTGGCATGAACATTTTATAGTAAGAGTTCGAGAAACCGCCTGGGCCCAGGGTTTTGGATAATTTGAGTGATTTAATAGCTTCAGATATTTCCTCTTGGGTGACATTTTTGTTTAACTTCTCCACCTCTTCCTGGGATAGGTTGGGCAGGTTACAGTGCTCTAGATATTGTGAGATAGTGTTAAGGCTAACCGGGTCCTGGGTTGGGGGGCGATGGTTGTAGAGGTCCGAGTAAAAGTCTGCAAATTCCTGTGCTATCTCTTTTTGTATGTATGTGGTCTGTCCTTTTTGTGTCTGTATGCGGGCTATCTAAGATTTGACTCTCGTGCCCCTGAGTTTTGAGGCCAGAAGCCTGTCAGCTTTATTGCCTTTATCGAAGAATTTTTGCTTCGACCACCTTAGTGCCTTCTCTACTTCCTCGAGTTGGGTCTGTTTGAGGGCAGATCTAGCTAGATTTAGTTGTTTAAGCGTTTTTTTAGATGCCGTAGTTTTATGCTGCTGCTCTAGCTTGGTGATCTTGTCTAAGAGCTCTTTTTGGAGCTTAAGTTTAATTTTCTTTTTGTGGGATGCGATTGAAATCAGGTCTCCTCTGATGGAGGCTTTATGGGCCTCCCAGAGCATTGCTGGGGCTGAGACTGAACCTGCATTAATTTGAAAAAAACATTGATAGCTTTTGGCGGAGTACCATTTCTGTGTCAGGGCAGTTTAACATGGAGTTATTTAATTTCAATTTGTATTGGGTGTTTTTCACAAAGGGTATGGATATGGTAAGTTCAATTGGTGCATGGTCGGACCAGGTGATTGGGCCTATGTTTGACTGGGAGGACGCATGGAAGATGTTGCTTGTACCTAGAAAATAATCGATCCTCGAGTAGGACTCATGAGGGGTGGAGAAAAAGGTATTGTCCCTCTGACCCTGGTGCTGAGCCTTTGAAATCTATCCACCAGTGAGTATTCCTCAATGATGTCTCTAAATTTCTTAGCTTTCTTTTGGGATTGGATGGTGTATGGAGTGGGAGAGGATGGGAGGAGGGTGGGGGCGGGGTTCGATTTGTCTAGTGCGTGAGAGGCCACCATGTTAAAGTCACCTCCGATAATCAGAGATGAGAAAGATTGCTGCTCTAGGGATTCGAGGAGGGTTCTTAGGAAGGAGAGTTGGTTGTCATTGGGAGCGTAGATGTTTACAAGTGTGATTGGGGTGCCAGACAGGGTGCCCTGTAGTATCATGAACCGACCATCGGGGTCTTGGAATGACTTGGATAGAACAAAAGGGACACTATTCCGTATAAGGATGGCTACTTCTCTTTTTTTGGCTTGGCGAGGATGCAAAGTATGCCTGGGGGAATACACTTTTGAATGTGTTGGGTGGGGTTGGGGAATTGAAGTGAGTCTCTTGGATGAGGAAAATATCTCCCTTTGATTTCTTAGGTCCTGAAGGACAAGCTTCCTCTTTGTTACTGAATTGAGTCCTTTGACGTTAAGTGAGATTAATTTAATGGAAGACATTGTCCCATGGGGGGTATTCCCAGAGCTCCAGACTCTAAGGCTCCTTGATTTCCCATGAAAAGAGCTCGTTTTTCTGGCGTAAGATGTAAGTCCCTAGTCGGTGCGGATGGCAGGGGATAGGACGTCTCTGGGCATCGGATTGGAGGGGAGGGAAGGGTGCACACATAGGGGAAGAAAAGAACATACGGGCCTTTGTCAGGCCCAAGAAGAGTAACCTTTCTAACGATAGTGAGAAAGGTGGCGGGGTCAAACACCCCTGGAGATCCTTCAGGGACACCAAGCCTGGAATGGGAGAAGGAACCAGGTATATGGTCCGACACCCTCTGTATCGTCGAACATACTGTGTTTAATGGAGGCCTAGTAGAGTGGGGGAAAATCTGCCTCCCGTCTAAATTTGTGGCACATTGTGGCCTTTGGGTCTTGTAGGGCTTAAGGGCTTGGGACTAACTGGGGAGGAGAGGGATATGAAGCGGGGGGAGGGGAAAGGGAAAAATACATGTGTGCAAACATATAAAGCATTTCTTTCTACATTTGTTGTTTTGTATACATAGCCTTATCAGGTTATTGCTCTAATCATTTCAGCGTCTTTCTAGTCCCACAAATGTTGTATATATATCATCAAAATACCTTCTATGGAACTCATCGTCGACATATTCCTGTGCCTCTTTGAGTGGGGGGGGGGAAGAAGGGGGGGTGATTGTGCTTTCTGGCTGTGTTGTCACATTTTAATAGTATGTTCAACTCTACTAGAGGGGGAGGGGGGGAAAGGGGGGGGAAGGGAGGAGGGGGAGGGGGATGGTGGAGGGGGAGGGGAGTGGGGAGGGGGAGGGGGAGGGGAGGGGGGGGGAAATGGGGGAGGGGCAAGTGGGGGAGGAAGGGGGGCGAGGAGGGAGGTGGGGGCGGGGAGGGGCAGGGGGGGCGGGGAGGGGGATGGGGAGGGGGAGGGAAAGGAGGGGGGAGGGAAAGGAGGGGGGTCTATTCTACAACATTTTAACATAGATGTAAGCATTTTCATATATGGCGTTGATAAGTTCTCTGTGTGTCTTGTCACGTGATATTTGTCCTTGGCTTTGCCTCCCTTTGGCGGGGCAGTGGATAGTAGACGGGGGGGAGGGGCTGGGGGGTGGGGGAGGGGAGGGTGGAGTATGGGGGAGGGGTGGGGGAGGCTGATGGTTTGCTCGCAATTTCAGGGGTATATAGTTCTTCTTTTGGATTGTTTGGGATCTAGCGTGGCGATGGGGACCCCGGTCTGGGCCTTTATGGGGGTAAGCTTGTATGGCGTCCAGCATGATTGTTTCTGGCACATTCCTGATGCGGATGTTTTGTCTCCTCTGTCTATTTTCCTGGTCGTCGAGGGCGTCCCTTAGCTCGTTCACGAGGTACCTTACCTGTTCACTTCGTCCTCTGTTGTCGATTGAGTGTTGCAGACCTCCTATACCTTTGATTCTAGTGTGTCCGCGCGTGCGGTGAGGTTATCTACGTTGGATCTGAGGCCTTCTATGGCTGAGGCCAAATCTTCCTGGAACCCCCTTCTGATTGATTAAATAGGGCCTCAAAGAAATCTTTGTGCAGTCCGTGTTCAGGCAGTTCAAATTGGATCTGCTCCGCACTTGTCCCGGCGTGGTCGGGGTCCGCGACGCCCTCTTGGGTCTCGGCGGTCAGCTCCATCTGGCGTTGCGCGGGTGCAAAGAATTTAGTGACCATGTTTTGGGTCCGCTCGTTCTTTGGCAGCATTGCGCCTGCTTTGGGGGACGTCTCCAGAAGTCTGACAGTCCCCTCTTTATTGTTTTTATTCCCTTTTATTTGAGGGGGGAGGGAAGGTGTGAGAATGTTGTGGAACTTCTGGGGTGATTCTGGAGCCGCTGAGTAGCTATTTATTTATTTATTTGGCTCAGTGCAATGTTACTGGGGAGGTAGGGGGTTGTGGCACCCTGATTCTCAGGCAGCAGTTGGAAGTTGGTAATTGGGACAACCAGCCGTATATCTCTTTAAGGGGAGATGGTGCCACAGTGGAGTGCTCCTATAAGATGGCCGCTTCCTCCCCTGCCGCCACGTGGTGGGACTCGCAGTTCCTGCAGCCAGGGGGTACTCTCCCCTGCCGGGATCGCCTGATGGGGGTATGGATATTTATTTAATTTATTCTGGGTGGGGGGTCAAGCGGGGACTGCAGCGGAGAGATGCTGATGCTGCTACGGCTTCCCCACGGAGCCGCGGGAGGCTGCTGCGGGCACACTTCAAAGGCAGCGTGCGCAGGGGGTATCCCCGAACCCCGCAGTTAGAGCGGACTCCGCGGGACACCCAGAGCTCAGCTCCACCGCCTCTCCTACCTCCCGCACCGCTCCTCCAGACGGCTCCTCTGACTTTTTGCGTGAGTCAGGGGGAGACTTCCACCGGGGGTCGGGACTCACAGGAAGCCTCCCAGAGCGCCGGCAATCCCTCTCCGAACCGAACCGCAGTAAGAGGCTACTCTTTTGCTGAGCTGATCTTTGGGGTTTAGGTCTGCTAGGTTTATTGGGGGATTTGTTTATTTAAATGCTTAAGCTTAAGTTAGTCGTTGGAGGGGCCATGGAGCAAGACTCTCAGGCAGCCATTCCTCTTGACGTCACAGGAAGTCCCAGGAAACCAAATTTTAATGCACAACTTCACCATAACTGAACTGGACAATAGCACTACATTAAGGGCCTCATGCAGTAAAGTCCGATAGAAAAAATCGCCAGGGATTTTAAATTGCCATTTTTGACAGAGTTGCTATCACGGTATGGAGAAAGGTCTGAATATCTGTAATAGCAACATTTTTAAACATGGCGAGTAGCCGAGGCATGATGATCATCTCTCTGACAACTAGGAAATGGTGAGTGTGTTCAACAATGTTATTGTGGCATTGGGCGATAATCTCGCAAGACAAACAATTTCTCGAGCTGCCTATTTAAATGCTACATTTATTATTAATCTTTCTCTGTGTTGTTGGGAGTGAGTGAGAGACAGAAAGAGCTTGGCATTTGGAGGTTTTGTGATTGCTACAGTTGGTGTGTATTTTGAGACATTTGTCTTGTGTTTTTTTTGTTTTCTTTACACATTTTTGTTATTGTATTGTGATTTTGAAAGTGTTTTGTGAGTGTGCCTTTTAATTTGTTCATCTGTTATTTGTGAGTGTTAGAGGAATGGACGGTAGGCGTGGGAGTCAGAGTAGTGATGGTGGTGTGACTGGTGAAGAGAGTGCTGGTGCTGAGGTGAGTGGTGTTCAGGTGAGTAGGCGTGTGAGTGCACATGTGAGTCAGAGGAGTGATGGTGGGGTGACTGGTGTTGGTGGTGTTCGGCTAAATAGGCATGTGAGTACCTGGGTGAGTAAGGAGAGTGATGGTGTGGTGACTGCTGGTGGCATATCTGATGGTGGTGGGGTGTCTGGTGGTGGTGGTGGGGTGTCTGGTGTTGGTAGTGGGGTGTCTGGTGGTGGTAGGGTGTGTGGTGGTGGTGATGGTGCTAGGCTCCTGCAGTCTGTTCCACTGGAAGAAGGGGAGTCCAGTCAGCAGCAGGCGACCTCAGTGGTTGCAGCTGGGTGTAAGAAGCTTATAGAAAAAAAAACTAAATATACGTTTCAACGATGAAGAGAATCAAGTTACTTGTTACTGGTAATTTGGAGCATTATGATTGGCTGTATGGGAACTTAGTAGGTAAGAAAATCAATTGTAATGACTTTTAAAAAAAATATAGCCATCTATGACCTAACATTTAGGAATTCACATTGAACGTACATTTACATATAAATGTCATTGTTTATATATATACATGTTATTATTGAGTGTTTACAACCAGGATAGGAATCGAACAATTTTATAATTGTATGTAAGTATGACATATTCTCAATTGCTAATTATGTATCCACATATTTTAAATGTGCATGTGCCATGCATATTATTTGTCAATCAGCATGTTAAAAAAATGTTAGAAGCGTTCTCACATTTGTTTCTAAAATAAATTGGAATATGACATATTTACGTGAACATTTTTTTTTTGTTATATTTAAAGGCAAGACAAGTTCACATGTGAAAAAGGATTTGTGGGAACAGATTTGACTGTCTGTGTCCGCCTGTGGAAATCAGGTCAGAACTCATGATAACTGCTGAAAGAGATTTGATGATATTAAACGGAAATTAAAGGCAAAAATGCAATGTGCACATTTACATGCTTCCGGCATTGGAGGAGGACCTCCAGGCCCCAATCTAAGGCTCATTCCGTTGGAGGAGCAGCTGAGTGAAAAATTGTTATCCATAATGGTTGAAGGCTTGTCTGGTGATAGGGATATCGGGGAGCACGATCACCCATTCCCCCAAGTTAGTACTTTTGCAGGAGTACCGTTTTCAATAGGAATGTTGTTAATTAAAAATGAAAACCACTATATAATTAGTGTTTCAGATTGTTTATTGTGTTATAATAACATGATTTTATAGTGTATGTTTATAAAATAATACTTAATACATACTGTTTATGTAGAATCACATAACAAACGGTATTACACACCCCTTCATACATATCTGCATTCACATAGTATGTAGTAGTATTTACATTGTATTTGAAATTATTATGTCTAAATTTCAAACATTTGTAATATGTAGAATATACAGCTGCTGATCAGTTAAACTACAAAATATATAAAGAGTACAATTAATTATATATTGTTAATTACTCAGACTACAGATAATGTTATGTTAACATGCTTGACAATATAAACAATTGTCTTCTCTGTAATATACATAGTGGTCCATGCATCTCAAGTGTCATCACCATTATTGGAAGGTGAGGACATTCATTTTGTACAATATTATGTGTCAATTTATATGGCACAACTACACATTCATATGACCATAGTACAGCTGCAGATGGGAGTGATATCAGCAGAGTTGTTTAATCAAAGTTATCACATCTGATGTTGCAGTTACATAAATGTAGTTATTGAGTTGTCCAATCAACAGCATTACTTGAGATATTACACAAATATTCCATGTTGTTAAGATTCACACTCAATAGATACAGTTTCAATGTTGTAAAATTAGTAATGCACAATTGTATTTCAGACATTACATTCATTATGACTGATGTCAAAATTGAATGTGTTAAAAACAATGAAATAAACATGCATTGTTACATTAAACGATGGGAGCGATATATTAGATTTGACAATCAATTAACGATTCTCCATGTATGTCTTTTGCGACGGATGTTGAGAGTCCGGAATTAAGCCATCATCAACCAGCTAGCACACATGGTGATACTGCCCACCAAGAACAATTGGCCTTAATAGAGCTTGTTTAAGCTTGTTTATTGCAAAGCCAAATCTCACGTCATGAACAATTGATGGCGTTCAAGAAAGAATGATATCTGAAATCACAAATATAAAAGAAATCTTACTACAGAATACAGGTGAATTTAAAATGCTCAATAGCTCTATGCTATATATTGCTGCAAGCTTCATTTAAAAAAATGAGATGCGTGCCTCTGCAGTTGCCTGTGAAGTACTCTTTCCTGCCTCATCAGAAGTTGGATCCTTAGATTGTGCTGTTTTTTCACCGGAGAAATCTGTGGCACATTCTCCAAAAACACATAGTGAAGCGTCTCCCCAAAGAGTTTTTCAATTATCTTCTCCAACTGTCATTTAACCATCACCGGCATCTGTTATTGAAGCATCTCCTCAAGCACTCATTGCAGACACACCTGCAAAGAACAACACAGAAGAGAACACCTATTACACTGTGTCATGATTTATTTAACAAAAATAAAGCCAAAATGGAGAAGCCATGTGTGAAAAACTAAGTGTACCTTATGATTCAATAGCTTGTAGAACCACCTCTAGCAGCAAAAACTTGAAGTAATCATTTTCTGTATGACTTTATCAGTCTCTCACATCATTGTGGAGGATGTTTAGCCCACTCTTCTTTACAACGTTGCTTCAGTTCATTGAGGTTTGTGGGCATTTGTTTATGCACAGCTCTCTTAAGGTCCAGCCACAGAATTTCAATCGTGTTGAGGTCTGGACTTTGGCTGGGCCATTGCAATACCTTAATTCTTTTCTTTTCAGCCATTCTGTTGTAGATTTGCTGGTGTGCTTGGGATCATTGTCCTGTTGCATGACCCAATTTCGGCCAAGCTTTAGCTGTCGAACAGATGGCCTCACATTTGACTCCAGAATACTTTGGTATATAGCGGAGTTCATGGTCGACACAATGACTACAAGGTTCCCAGGTCCTGTGGCTGCAAAACAAGCCCAAATCATCACCCCTATATCACCGTGCTTAACAGTTGGTATGAGGTGTTTGTGCTGATACAGTTAGGTCCGGAAATAATTGGACACTGACACAATTTTCATAATTTTGGCCCCTGTATGCCACCACAATGGATTTGAAATGAATCAACCGAGATGCAATAGAAGTGCAGACTTTCAGCTTTAATTCAAAGGGTTGAACAAAATTATTGTATGAAACGTTTAGGAATTGCAACAATTTTCATACAAAGTCCCCTTATTTCAGGGGCTCAAATGTAATTGGACAAATTTGCACAATCATAAATAAAATGTTCATTTTTAATACTTTGTCGAGAATCCTTTGCAGGCAATGACTGCTTGAAGTCTGGAACGCATGGACATCACCAAACGCTGGGTTTCCTCCTTTGTGATGCTTTGCCAGGCCTTTACTGCAACTGTCTTCAGTTGTTGTTTGTTCGTGGGTCTTTCTGCCTTAAGTTTTGTCTTCAGCAAGTGAAATGCATGCTCAATCGGGTTGAGATCAGGTGATTGCAGAATATTCCACTTCTTTGCCTTAAAAAACTCCTGGGTTGCTTTCGCAGTATGTTTTGGGTCATTGTCCATCTGTAAAGTGAAGCGCCGAATCTGAGCAGACAATATATCCCTATACACTTCCGAATTCATCCGGCTGCTTCTGTCTTCTGTCACATCATCAATAAATACTAGTGAGCCTGTGCCATTGTAAGCCATGCATGCCCATGCCATCACACTGCCTCCACCGTGTTTTACAGATGATGTGGTATGCTTCGGATCATGAGCCATTCCAAGCCTTCTCCATACTTTTTTCTTCCCATCATTCTGGTACAGGTTGACCTTATTTTCATCTCACCAAAGAATGCTCTTTCAGAACTGGGCTGGCTTTTTTAGATATTGTTTGGCAAAGTCTAATCTGGCCTTTCTATTCTTGAGGCTTTTGAATGGTTTGCACCTTGTGGCGAACCCTCTGTATTTGCTCTCGTAAAGTCTTCTCTTTATGGTAGACTTGGATAATGATACGCCTACCTCCTTCTTGACTTGGCTGGATGTTGTTAAGGGGTTTTTCTTTAACATGGAAAGGATCCTACGATCATCCACCACTGTTGTCTTCCGTGGACGTCCAGGCCTTTTTGTGTTGCAGAGCTCACCAGTGCATTCTTTTTTTCTCAGAATGTTCCAAACTGTTGATTTGGCCACTCCAAATGTTCTTGATATCTCTCTGATGGAGTTTCTTTTTTTGTTTGCAGCCTAAAGATTCCCTGTTTCACTTGCATTGAGAGGTCCTTTGCCTACATGTTGTGGGTTCAAAGCAACAGCTTCCAAATGCGATTGACACACCTGGAATCAACTTTAGACCTTTTACCTGCTTAATTGATGATGATGAAATAATGAAGGAATAGCCGACACCTGTCCATGAAACAGCTTTTGAGTCAATTGTCCAATTACTTTTGGTCCCTTGAAAAAGAGGGGGCTACATATTAAAGATATGTAATTCCTAAACCCTTTCTTCAATTTGGATGTGAATACCCTCAAATTAATGCTGATGGACTGCACTTTAAGCCCATATTCATTATTTAACTGTAACTTGAATTTATTTTGGTACAAAGCTGAAATAACAAAACTTGTATCAGTGTCCAATTATTTCCAGACCTAACTGTATACTGTGTTTGGTTTTCATTGGTATCGGAGAGAAAGAATCCCTATACGATGCACACTACTCTACTAATTCAAAATAATACATTTTTATTCAGAATGCACGTAAACACACAAATTTATTTAAAACCTAGAATATGCGTGATGATAAGCCTATTTTGAAAGGCTTCTCTATCGTCCGAATGGCATGGGTATGTTAACCATGAAATGCCTGATGGGCTGGGTGAGCCTTGCAATAGGCTACAATATGTAAGCTTTTACCCAAGCGTTAGCACAGTATATATATATATATATATATATATATATATATATATATTACTTTAGAGATAAGCCCATTAAGGGCTTAGCTAGAGAGAAATAGAGAGGGGCCATTCTATATATAGCAGTTCGTTGTAAAAAGTTTTTGTGGTATATAATTATCTTGTTGTCAAAGAGGACACTGAAATGGTACCACCACCACACATGAAACTTGAACCAAACTGTGAACTGTCTGCATAAAATATCATTGAAAGCTCATAACACAGACTGATTTAATGTAACTTATATCAGTGTCAGTTGTATCCAGATTGCTAAGGATAGTGCTTCTTGTGCACGTTCACTGGCAGTCACTGCAAACCAGATAGTGCTACCATAGCCCTAGACGTCTGTTGCGCGACTAACACACAGGTGTTTGGTCTCTGTCCGCTACAGCACAGTTTCTAGAAAGAGATAACTAAGATGTGGGGCATACGTGGGTCCCACTAGCTAGAGAGAGGGCTACGGTAGCAATATCTGGTTTGCAGTGACTGCCAGTGAACGTGGTTCTGTGAGTAGCGCTCCAATTGTCTATTAACTGATAAATAGCCATATATTAGAATGGTTATCAGAAGTGCTTCAAGATACATTGCATAAAGGGATTGACTGACATGCACAAGAAGCACTATCCTTAGCAATCTGGATACAACTGACACTGTTATAAGTTACATTAAATCAGTCTGTGTTAGAGTGCTATCAATGATATTTTATGCAGACAGTTCACAGTTTGGTTCAAGTTTCATGTGTGGTGGTGGCACCATTTCAGTCTCTCTTTGACAACAAGATAATTATATCACACATAAACTTGTTCCTGGAATATGACACTGTTCACCCGGAGCATGCCGCGTTCCCAGCCAGGGGTCATGCCCGGCTGACACGCGGTTGATGGGTTAATTGATAATTGTTCAGGATTTACTAGGCTGCAATGCTTCGCGTGTCCGCCAGATGGCATACATTCATGAATTGTAATGCAGTATATATATATATATATACTGTATAACAACAACCCCTATAACCCCTAACATACAGTACTGTACACATACAGTACTGTATATGCACATCAATGATACTATAGGCCGTCCCCTGGCGAGATGTGTTTGCAGCAGAGAGAGATCCACTGCTCTCTCTGCGCAAACATCGGCACATTAAAAATTATTTAAAATATATTTTTATTCATAGTGTAGATGTGCAGGGGGTCTCCGGAGCTGAACCGCGTTGGTTTCAGGTCGGGAACCCCCTGCTTCCGAGATACATGCCCCTTTATGAGGTGCCGGTATCCGTCTGCATTTAAAAGGTCCCGATCACGTGACCGCGGCATGTAAACAAAGCAGAGGGATACCGGCACCCCATAAAGGGGCCTGTATCTCGGGAAGCAGGGGGTCCCGGACCTAAAACCACAGCGGTTCAGCTCCGGAGACCCTCTGCACATCTACAGTATGAATAAAACACATATATAAATAAATACTCGTTCCTTACCTTTGCGGCTATGTGCTATGGTAACGAAGCAGCATGAATGTATTTTTAATAATATTGTACAGTGAGCAGGGGGTTCCTGAGCCACAAATCAAAGCTCCTGCACAATATTATTAAAAATACAGAAATGCTGCTTCATTGCCATAGCTGATAGCCGGTAAGGCAATGAAGGGGTTAACCCACCGTGCCCGCTTTATTGTGGGTAGCGGGGGTGGGTGAAGGGGGTATTTGGCCCTTGGTGTGAGTTTAGGACTGGCGGGGGGTTGCGGGTGCACTTAACCCCTTCACGGCCGTAGCAGATAATACCGCTACGGTCATGAAGGGGTTAACCCTCCCGCTACCCCCCGCAAGCCCTAAACAACCATCGTTAGGGCCAATACCCCCTTCACCCACCCCCGCTACCCACAATAAAAAAAATTCACACACAGCAGCCGCCCAAAAAAAAAAAAAAAAATCTAAATAAATAAATACATGAATATAAATAAATAAATGTAAAATACATTTTTATTCATAGTGTAGATGTGCAGGGGGTCTCCGGAGCTGAACCGCATTGGTTTCAGGTCGGGGGACCCCCTGCTCCACGAGATACAGCCCCCTTTATGAGGTGCCGGTATCCCTCTGCATTTCAAGGTCCCGATCACGTGACCGCGGCATGTAAACAAAGCAGAGGGATACCGGCACCCCATAAAGGGGCCTGTATCTCGGGAAGCAGGGGGTCCCCAGACCTAAAACAAAAGCGGTTCAGCTCGGGAGACACCCTGCACATCTACACTATGAATAAAAATGTATTTTACATTTATTTATTTATATTCATGTATTTATTTATTTATTTAGATTTTTTTTTTTTTTTGTGTGTGAATTTTTTTTATTGTGGGTAGCGGGGGTGGGTGAAGGGGTATTAGCCCCAACGGTGGTTGTTTAGGGCTTGCGGGGGTAGCGGGTGCACTTAACCCCTTCACGACCGTAGCGGTATTAACTGCTACGGTCGTGAAGGGGTTAAGTGCACCCGCAACCCCCCCGCAAGTCCTAAACTCACACCAAGGGCCAAATACCCCCTTCACCCACCCCCGTTACCCACAATAAAAAAAATTCACGCACAGCAGCCCCACAATTAATAAATAAATCTAAATAAATAAATACATGAATATAAATAAATATATATATGTATATATATATATATACTAGCTGAGAGACCCGGCGTAGCCTGTGATGTAAATGCGTAATAGGTAGTATTATTTATAAATCGTGGAACAATAGGTGACTGTTTGTTGTAAAGGTTGGATAATAATATTGAAAAGAAAGATGGAAGAAAATGTAATACGATGTTGTATAAAAATGGTTTATTGTAACCACACCACAGTACAATGTATATTTTGGTGCTATAAGTGATGTAAAAATGTGAGGCGTGTGTCCTGCTAGGGTGTGAGGCGGCGGGTGGCGCTTGGGTTGTGAGTGGTGTCTGCGAGTGGGTGTCCTGCTAGGGTGTGAGGTGGCGGGTGGTGCGTGGGTTGTGAGTGCTGTCTGTGAGTGTGTGTCCTGCTAGGGTGTGAGGTGGCAGGTGGCGCGTGGGTTGAGAGTGCTGTTTGTGAGTGGGGGTCCTGCTAGGGTGTGAGGCGGTGGGTGGCGCGTGGGTTGTGAGTGCTGTCTGTGATTGGGGGTCCTGCTAGGGTGTGAGGCGGCGGGTGGCGCGTGGGTTGTGAGTGCTGTCTGTGAGTGGGGGTCCTGCTAGAGTGTGAGGCGGTGGGTCAGTGATGTCGGTGCGTAGGGGCGGGAGGCAGCAGGTGTGTGTGGCGGCAGGTATGTGTCGAGTGTGGCGGGTGTCTGTTGAGTGCATGCCGCGGCTGTGAGGCGGTGGGTGAAAGGCAGAGGCGGCCGGAGTAAGGGCGGGTGAAAGGCAGAGGCGGGGGTGGGGAGGTGGTAAGGCGGGCAGGAAGGCGAAGGGCGGCGGGAAGGGGAGGAGGGGGTGGTGGAGGGGGGCAAGGGGTGGAGGAGGGGGGCAAGGGGTGGAGATGGGGGGCAAGGGGTGGAGGAGGGGGGCAAGGGGTGGAGGAGGGGGGCAAGGGGTGGAGGAGGGGGGAAGGGTTAGAGGAGGGGGGAAGGGGTGGAAGTGTGGGAGGGGGTGGGAGGGGAAAGGGGTGGAGGGGAAAAAGGGGTGGAGGGGAGGGGGGTGGAGGGGAGGGGAGCGGAGGGGGGGGAAAGGGGAGCAGAGGGGGGGGTGGAAAAGGGAGCGGAGGGGGGGGAAGGGGAGCGGAGGGGTGGGGGGAGGGGAGTGGAGGGGGGGAAGGGGAGCGTGGGGGGAAAGGGGAGAAGTGGTGGGAAGGGGGAGAAGGGGGGAGGTGGTGGGAAGGGGGAGAAGGGGGGAGGTGGTGGGAAGGGGGGAGGTGGTGGGAAGGGGGAGAAGGGGGGAGGTGGTGGGAAGGGGGAGGAGGGGGAAGGTGGTGGGAAGGGGGAGGAGGGGGGAGGTGGTGGGAAGGGGGAGGTGGTGGGAAGGGGGAGGAGGGGGGAGGTGGTGGTAAGGGGGGGGAGGTGGTGGGAAGGGGGTGGGGAGTTGGTGGGAAGGGGGAGGAGGGGTGAGGTGGTGGGAAGGGGGAGGAGGGGGGAGGTGGTGGGAAGAGGGAGGAGGGGGGAGGTGGTGGGAAGGGGGGGGAGGCGGTGGGAAGGCATGGGGGAGGCGAAGGGGGGTATAGTGGAGGGGAGGCGAAGGGGGGGTGGAGGGGAGGCGAAGGGGGGGGTGGAGGGGAGGTGAAGGGGGGGGTGGAGGGGAGGTGAAGGGGGGGGTGGAGGGGAGGTGAAGGGGGGGGAGTGGAGGGGGGGTGGAGGGGAGGTGAAGGGGGGAGGTAAATGGGGAGGTGAAGGGGGGGAGGTAAATGGGGAGGTGAAGGGGGGGAGGTAAATGGGGAGTTGAAGGGGGGGTGAAGGGGAGGTGAAGGGGGGTGGAATGGAGGAGAAGTGGAGTGAGGGGAGGTGAAAGGGGGTGAGGGGAGGTGAAAGGGGGTGAGGGGAGGTGAACGGGGGTGAGGGGTGGGTGAGGGGAGGTGAAGGCCGCTCACTCACCTGTCCGGCAGGTCCCACGTGGATCTGAGGCGGGAGGCAGCGTGTTGTGGCCGCTCCCCCGCTGTGTCCCGGGCGCTCGCTCGCTCCCCCGCTGACTGTAGCGGCGCCGGGGGGGGGGGTATCGGGGAGACACTGACACTGGAGGGGAGGTGAAGGGGGGGTGGAGGGGAGGTGAAGGGGGGGTGGAGGGTAGGTGAAGGGGGGTGGAGGGGGGGTGGAAGGGAGGTGAAGGCCGCTCACTCACCCATCCGGCAGGTCCCACGTGGATCTGAGGCGGGAGGCAGCGTGTTGTGGCCGCTCCCCCGCTGTGTCCCGGGCGCCGCCATCTTGGGTACTCGGTGCCGCGAGGCAGCCTGCCTGGCCACTAGCTGTTCCCCCGCCGGGGAAGGGGTGAGTTGTAGCGCCGGGGAGGGGGGGCATGTATATGTGTGTGGGGGGGGAGAGGTGGGATATAGAAGGGGGGTCTCGCACGGCCGCTGACACTGGGTGGGGGGGGGGGGCGCTGAAGGGGTAATAATAATGTGTGTGTGTCCCGCTGTGTGTGTGTGTGTGTCCCGCTGATTGTAGCGGTGCCGGGGGAGGGGGGGGCGGGGTGAAAGCGCGGGAGACACGGGGAGAGGAGGAGGTGCACGCGGGTGCTGCTAACACTGTGTGCCCCGCTAATGTAGGTAACACCCCCCCCCGTGTGTGTGTGTGTGTGTGTGTGTGTGTGTGTCTGTGTCTGTGTCTGTGTCTGTGTGTGTCTGTGTCCCTGTGTGTCCTTTGGCCCGTCACTCCGCCTCAGACCAATTAGAGGTGTGCGGGGGCGGGCGGGCCAAGGGACCAATGAGATTGCCGCTAGGGACGCAGACATACAGTGCTTTCACAAATATATAGTAGAGATATATTTATATATATATATATATATATATATATATATATATATATATATATATATATATACAGGCATACCCCGCATTATCGTACGCAATGGGACCGGAGCATGTATGTAAAGCGAAAATGTACTTAAAGTGAAGCACTCCCTTTTTCCCACTTATCGATGCATGTACTGTACTGCAATCGTTATATATGTGCATAACTGATGTAAATAACGCATGTGTAACAGGCTCTATAGTCTCCCCGCTTGCGCACAGCTTCGGTACAGGTAGGGAGCCGGTATTGCTGTTCAGGACATGATGACAGGCACATGCGTGAGCTGCCGTTTGCCTATAGGGCGATATGTACTTACTCGCGAGTGTACTTAAAGTGAGTGTACTTAAAGCGGGTTATATATATATATAACGACAATCCCTATACATATATACATATATATATATATAAATATATATATATATATATATATATATATATATATATATGCAAATATAACTGTATGCTCATCTGCATGTCTTAGGCAGATCTGCAACCCCGCCTTTCCCCATTATCACCCAGCATACAGCACTTCCACTGCAGCAAGGGATTCTGGGAAATGACATGCAAATGAGCACACAGTGTGCTCATTTGCATGTCATTTTCCAGAATCCCTTGCTGCAGTTGAAGTGCTGTATGCTGGGTGATAATGGGGAAAGGCGGGGTTGCAGACCTGCCTAAGACATGCAGATGAGCATACAGTTATATTTGCATATTTGCTTTCCTGTGGAGGGTTTTTGTCACTTTTTTTACTCACCATAACTTAACTCAGTATTATGGTTTATATATATATATATATATATATATATATATATATTTATATATATATACAGTATTGTTACGCCGGTGCTGCCCGCAGACCAGACCCGTCCCCTGAGCTGAAGGGGGAAGTGGTAATACACGCACCCGCAGCAAAGGGAGCGTGTCCGGAGTGTGGTATGAAGCGTTGCCAGGCCAGGTGTAGTAAGGTTGACAATACTTGCCGGTACCGGTTGTAGGGATAGAGTGAATGATGCCTTGCCAAAGTCAGGGAGTGGAGAGTGGAGATAGGTCGTAGTCCAAGCCGTGTTCAAGGGGTTACCAGAGTGAGCGTTGTCCAAGGAGTGCCGAGATCGAGAGCCAGAGGGGGTAGTCGTACGAGCTGCGTCAGAACCTGTGAAAACACTGAGAGAATCCAGAAGTACTTCCATACAGAGACTATGTCGAGCAAAGACTGAGAGCAGAGAGGAGCTAGATAAAGCAGGAAGGTCCAATTAGTAACGGAGGCGGGACAGGAAGAGCTACAGGGAGACACTGCAGATTGGTGCATGCATAACAGGCCAGGTGAGTCTTGTTAGTAACCTGAGTATGCCCGTGCAGTGTGCGGGGGCGGAGCCTGAGGTCCGGGGGACGGGAATAAGAGTGTGCAGACTGAGCGTGCTCCGTAACTCGTGTACGCGTGTGAACCGAGCCAGTGGATGGTGCAGGTGTGCGTGTAGGAGGGCGTGGGCGCGCCCGGCGCTGAGCAGAGGAATCGCCGAGGGGAGTGATCCCGCGACGGCGGTAGGGGCGAGGAGCCGTGGAGGCCGGTAAGGCAGGATTGTTTTGTGTGTCCAGGGGCTCCCTGCGGGGAGGGAGTGCTCTGTGTGGGAAGCGAGGAGAACGCCGATACCTGACAGTACCCCCCTCTTCAGGAACGGCCTCAGGACGGTCCAAGAACGGTTTCTCTGGAAACTTTTTCCTGACGGACTTAAGAAGGGCCGGGGCATGAATGTTCTTTGAAGGAACCCAGGATCTCTCTTCAGGGCCAAAGCCCTTCCACTGCACCAAGAACTGGAGCTGACCCCTGGAAAGGCGAGAATCCAAAAGAGAGTGAACTTCGTATTCCTCGTTATTTTGTACAGTAATGGGATCCGGTTTACGAGTCTGATCCGGAAAGAAGTAACTGGAGATAAATGGTTTTAAGAGGGACACATGAAAGACATTGGGAATCTTCATACTGGGTGGTAGTTGGAGCCGGAATGCCACGGGATTGATTTGTTCACAAATAGGGAAGGGACCCAGGAACTTAGGTGCCAGTTTAGGAGATGGTACCTTGAGGTGGATATTCCTAGAGGATAGCCATACCAAATCCCCTGGTTTGTAACTGGGCGTGGAACGACGACGACGATCGGCCTGTAGTTTCGATCTGCGGGAGGAGTTGAGAAGGGTAGACTGAATCCTGGACCATGCGGTTTGGAGGGAAGAAATGCGTTCATCTACGGCTGGTACTCCAGAAGGAATGTTGGGGATGGGAAGACAGGGAGGGTGGAACCCATAATTTATAAAGAAGGGCGACTCCCGGGTGGACTCGTTTTTTGCAGAATTGACGGCATACTCTGCCCAAGAGAGGAGTTGAGCCCAATCATCCTAGAAATCGGATATAAAACATCTCAGGTACTTCTCCAGGGATTGATTGATTCTCTCCGTTTGTCCATTGGACTGAGGATGATAGGCGGAAGAGAAAGAAGAGATGCCCAATCTCTTCGTGAAAACTCTCCAAAATTTGGATACGAACTGAGAACCTCTGTCAGAAACAATGGACGAAGGGATCCCATGAATCCAGAAAATCTGCTCTGTAAAGATATCAGCAAGGGCGGGGGAGGTGGGTAATCCTTTAAGTGGAATGAAATGAGACATCTTCGAGAACCGGTCCACGACCACCAAGATAGTGTTCATTCCTCTGGACCTGGGCAACTCCACGATGAAGTCCATAGAAATGTGGGACATGGGGTGGTCGGGAACTGGAAGGGGTAACAGAAAACCCTGAGGCTTTTGACGGAGAGTCTTGTTTTGAGCGCACGTGGGGCATGCGCGGGTAAACTCCAGAATATCTTGAGACAACCTTGGCCACCAGAAATTCCGACGAATGAGATCAGTAGTCTTCTTAAAACCTGGATGACCAGCAGATTTAGAGGAGTGACCCCAAGACAGGACCTCCGGAACAAATTTGGATGGTACAAAGAGTTTGTTGTCGGGAACGACCAAGTCCTGGGGAATGCGTCTCTGGGAGTGCAAAATCTTGTCAAGATTCTTGAAAAAGACGTGGCGAGAATCCTCTCTTGTGGAAGGATAGTCTCCAAAGATTCCTCTGGCCTCTCTTCAGAAGAATGTATTCGGGAGAGTGCGTCTGCCTTTACGTTCTTGGTCCCGGGGATATAGGAAAGGTGAAAATCGAATCGAGAAAAAAAAAGAGCCCAACGAGCCTGTCGTGGACCAATGCTTCGAGCGTTCTCTATGTAAAGAAGGTTCTTGTGGTCCGTGAGAATAGTAAACGGCTCTTCTCTTTAGACCCCTCTAGCAGGTGTCTCCACTCTAGAAGAGCCATCTTCACGGCCAGAAGTTCCCTGTTACCCACGTCATAGTTCCTCTCGGCAGATGAGAATTTCTTGGAAAAATATGCACAGGGATGTAACTTATCTTGGGGCGTGGGTCTCTGGGAAATAACGGCACCAGCGCCGCAATCAGAAGCGTCGACCTCCAGGACGAAGGGAAGTTCGATGTCGGGATGACGGAGAATAAGTGCGGATATAAAGGCTTCCTTGAGTGTCTCGAAGGCGGAGATGGCCTCGGATGACCAAGCAGAAGGATCAGCTCCTTTTTTGGTGAGCGCAGTGAGGGGTGCCACAAAGGTGGAAAAACTCTGTATAAACTTACGATAGTAATTAGCGAACCCTAAAAAACGTTGTATGGTCTTGAGAGAGTTGGGTCTTGGCCATTCAGTGACTGCTTGAAGTTTACCGGAGTCCATCATAAACCCCTCATCGGGAATGATATACCCCAGGAACAGAGTAGAGGTCTGATGAAAGGTGCACTTCTCCAGTTTGGCGTACAAATGGTGTTCACGGAGACGGGAAAGGACGTAGGAGGTGTGGCATATATGGTCCTGGAGATCTTTGGAAAAAATCAGGATATCATCCAAGTATACAATAACAAAAATATTGAGTACCTTACGAAAGACGTCGTTGATGAAATCCTGGAAGACAGCGGGAGCATTAAATAAGCCGAAAGGCATTACCAGATATTCGTAGTGTCCACTACGCGTGTTGAAGGCCATCTTCCATTCATCCCCCTTCCTGTTGCGCACCAGATTATAGGCACCATGTAGATCCAACTTGGAAAAAATCTTGGCCCCCTGTAATTTATCGAACAGTTCGGTAATAAGGGGAAGGGGGTAACGATTTTTAATAGTGATGTGGTTTAAACCCCTGTAGTCGATGCAAGGCCTCAATGACCCGTCCTTTTTCTTGACGAAGAAAAACCCAGCCCCTGCTGGGGAATTGGTGTGACGAATAAAGCCTTTCTTGAGATTCTCCTGGATATATTCATCCATAGCGTGAGATTCTGGTAACGACAAGGGGTAGGTCTTGGACTTGGGTAGGGAGTAACCTGGAACTAGATCGATCGGACAATCGTAAGTCCTGTGTGGCGGCAAGAAGTCTGACTGTACCTTATTGAAAACGTCCCGGAATTGATGGTAAACGGAAGGTAGAATAACTTCGGGAACAGAGGTATTGGCCAGCAGTTGATGAGTCTCGCCTGACCTCGGCCTCCAGGAAATGGGAGCAGAGGAAGTCCAGTCAATGAGAGGATTGTTAAGCTGTAGCCAAGGAAGACCAAGGGTGATGGGTATCCCAGGAGCGTGAATGGCATTGAGAACTAAGATCTCCTTGTACAGATGTGAGGACAGAAGCAAGGAAGCCGTCTCTAAGGAGATGTGGGCCGGGGTAAGAGGACGTCCATCGATACCGACGAGTGCGATGGGAACCTTCTTTCTCACGAGTGGTATGCGGTTTAACTTGGCGAATTCAAGATCCACGAAGTTTCCTACAGCTCCTGAGTCAATGAAAGCGGCGGTAGAAGTCTTGAACTTATCGCCTGAAAGGGAGACTGGAAATGTAAGTGTCTTAGGGAGTTCACCTTTAGAAAGGGGATGTGGAGACATTACACCCAGAGAGAGCCCCTCTGTACTCACTGGGTGTTCCCGTTTCCCGGACACAGTGGACACTCCCGAACCAGATGTTCCATGGATCCGCAGTAGAAACACAATCCCCCGGCGTGGCGGAACTGCGGTGTGCGGATGCGTTGTACCCCCAATTGCATTGGCTCTGGCAACTCCAGTGCAGGACGAAGAGGTATGGTAGCACTTTGGGAAGCAGGAGTGTTGCTGGGAGTACTGGAGAACGGAACTTGAAAGTTATGGACGCGAGTGCGCTGACGCTCTGAGCGGCGTACCTGGATACGCTGATCCACTCGGACAGCCAAATCAATGAGGACCTCCAATTGATCCGGTCTGGATTGGCGAGAGAGTTCATCCTTGATGGGATCTGCCAGGCCTTGCCAGAACACGGAGACGAGAGCCTCTTGTCCCCAGTTAATCTCGGCTGCTAGAGTCCGGAATTCCACAGCATACTGCATCACCATTCGCCGTCCCGGAGTGATCTGGAGGAGAGAAACAGATGCCATCTCCCGACGAGCGGGAGAATCGAATAATTGTTGAAACTCGGCTTTAAATGCCGGGTAATCTTGGGTAAGGTCAGAACGTCGCTCCCAAACCGGGGAATCCCAAGCCAGGGTGCTGCCAGTGAGGAGGTTATAAATGTAGGCTACCTTCTTGCGATCAGTATTGTAGAGATGGGGGGCCATTTCAAACTCACACTGGTTTAGGAAACCCCTACAATCTTGCGGTTTACCTGCATAAGGCTTGGGGGGAGGAATCCTTACATCTGAGCTGCTAACTGCGCTTGCGGAGTGTGGGCTTACATCTAGCGGGGGTCGCGGTCGGTACCCTGTCTGAGAGTACTGTGACCTGGCGTGTAAGTGCCACAATTTGATCCGCCATGGCCTGGTTTTGCTGAAGCAGATTGGAGAGAAACTGTTGAAGTTCGGTCTGGTCTGCGTCTTGTGGGCTCGACATAATGTTACGCCGGTGCTGCCCGCAGACCAGACCCGTCCCCTGAGCTGAAGGGGGAAGTGGTAATACACGCACCCGCAGCAAAGGGAGCGTGTCCGGAGTGTGGTATGAAGCGTTGCCAGGCCAAGTGTAGTAAGGTAGACAATACTTGCCGGTACCGGTTGTAGAGATAGAGTGAATGATGCCTTGCTGAAGTCAGGGAGTGGAGAGTGGAGATAGGTCGTAGTCCAAGCCGTGTTCAAGGAGTTACCAGAGTGAGCGTTGTCCAAGGAGTGCCGAGATCGAGAGCCAGAGGGGGTAGTCGTACGAGCTGCGTCAGAACCTGTGAAAACACTGAGAGAATCCAGAAGTACTTCCATACAGAGACTATGTCGAGCAAAGACTGAGAGCAGAGAGGAGCTAGATAAAGCAGGAAGGTCTAATTAGGAACGGAGGCGGGACAGGAAGAGCTACAGGGAGACACTGCAGATTGGTGCATGCATAACAGGCCAGGTGAGTCTTGTTAGTAACCTGAGTATGCCCGTGCAGTGTGCGGGGGCGGAGCCTGAGGTCCGGGGGACGGGAATAAGAGTGTGCAGACTGAGCGTGCTCCGTAACTCGTGTACGCGTGTGAACCGAGCCAGTGGATGGTGCAGGTGTGCGTGTAGGAGGGCGTGGGCGCGCCCGGCGCTGAGCAGAGGAATCGCCGAGGGGAGTGATCCCGCGATGGCGGCAGGGGAGAGGAGCCGTGGAGGCCGGTAAGGCAGGATTGTTTTGTGTGTCCAGGGGCTCCCTGCGGGGAGGGAGTGCTCTGTGTGGGGAGCGAGGAGAACGCCGGTTCCTGACAAGTATATACACACACATGATGAACCAATATACAAATAAAAGTAGAAGGGTTATCAAAATCATACTGTACTACAAATAACACTTCTCCATACAGACACACTACATTACAATGAATTTCCTTTAATAATCCTAACTGATCTTACAATCTAAATCATCAAATGCCAATGAAAAACCTCACATTCCAATCAATACATTGCATTTACATTGTATTTATGATGCATAAAATCTATGCACCATATACATTCTGCAAATGAATGTGAACAATATCATTGCAAGCTAAATACAAATACTGTACCTCCAAAAAAGCAAACTATTTTAACCAATCAAGTAAACAAAAATCAATATATAAGTACCAACCAGAAAACAAAATTTAAAACCAAGGTTAACCCTTACAATACCAAGGATTACATCTATCTAATTGTAAAAAACATTATACTGTACATACATTGAAGCATTGCAATAAACAACATACAGTACAGTACATCCCCTGTATCTCCCGGCCTTGAGTGTAATCTGTGTAAGGCTCCCTCCCCCTAATGTTTCTGTTAAATCTCCCTGCCTTGAGTATAATCTGTGTAAGCCCCCTCCCCCCTAATGTTTCTGTTAAATCTCCCTGCCTTGAGTGTAATCTGTATAAAGCCCCCTCCCCCTAATGTGCCTGTTACATCTCCCTGGCTTTGTTGCTGTGAGTGCAGTTTATGTAAATGTGGGGAGGGGGAGTGGGTTATAACCCCACCTCCTTGACTGTGATCTGTGTAAAGCCCCCTCCCCCTAATGTGTCTGTTAAATCTCCCTGCCTGTGTTGCTATGAGTGCAGTTTATGTAAATGTGGGGAGGGGGGGGACCCGATGTGCATACTGTTCACCCTCACCCACTACCCACATACCGTTACCCCCCCCCCCCCCATCCTGGCCATGGCCCCTCCGCTTCTGCAAAACAGACACAAAAATTAAAACATCCAAAGTAATGTCCCCTAACCCCTTAATCACCATAGCGGTTATTAACCGCTACAGTCATTAAGGGGTTAACCCACCCTCACCCACCACTCGGGATGCCTACATACCCTCCCACACTAACCCCTCACCCCGTGAGGCCTAACCCCCCTCACCCACTACCCACAAGGGAGGCCTACCCACATACCGTTGGGGAACCCCCCCCCCCCCCACACCCACAGAAGTGGGACCACACAGCTTCATCCCCGCAGACTACGGGTCCGCGGTGCCCCCACAGATGTGAGGCCACCGCTTCATCCCCGCATGTGTCATATTAAAAACATTAATTAGCATATTCAAATAAATAATAAAGTGCTACTGACCTCATCAAGAAGAAGTCTCCGTCGCCAGCAACATTCTTGTATTGTCCACAAAATACATTGCCAAAACAAAGCCAATACATTGCAATTACAATCAGATATCAATTAACCCCTTAAACACCTTATTGGATAATAACCACAAAGGTAATTTAGGGGTTAAGCCACACTGGCCCGAAACCCACCCTTCACCCATGAATTTGAACAGTGGCTTCATCATGCAACTATATATACAGTATATATATATACAGTGTTCGACAAATCACCCAAAACTCTACTAGCCCACCCAAAAAATCTACTCGCCACCTAGTCCCGCCCCCAACCCCGCCCCTAGTCCTGCCCCCAACCCCGCCCCTAGTCCCACCCCCAACCCCGCTTTAAAATAAAATACATTTAATAAATTCCTAGTCAGAACAACATTCGTTTTTGACATAAATGTATTTATTGTATTACATTATACTACAATTAGTCCTTGTTACATGTGTGTGTGTATGTGTGTGTAA